>NW_017731548.1:543529-556968 GCF_001890085.2 Hipposideros armiger | reverse complement strand
GTAGTGCTCAGAGAGCCTTGTTTCCAGGCTCCTATTATTCTTGCAAAGCCTTCATGGCATGCACCTGACTTCTGTGCTAGGAAGTGGACTCTTGTAGCCAGGGATATGCTGCTCGAAAAGAGCCAAGTATTCCTTGTACCTGGGATCCTTCTTTCTTCCTTATGTTCTTCTAGCTCTTCTATTTCTTGTTCACTTCTTTAGTGCTAGCAACAATTGAATTGCCCTTTGTTCACTAGTCCCCAACATTTGCTATCTTTAAATGAAGCATGAAGTCCATCTAGCATCTCACCTTCTTGAACACTTCCTGCTTTGTTAGCAACTGGAAAGTGCTCATCCTGAAGGCAATGAGAACTTAACACAGACACACAGAGCATGGCGGCTTAAAACAATCACCTTTTTTTGTTTGTTTGCTCACAACGTTGTGGGTTGGCTGAGCTTAGCTGAGGGGGTCTGGTGATCAGGCTTGGGGTGTCTTATGAGGCCACATTCAGATGGGAGCATGGCTGTGCTTGGAACATTCAAAATGGACTCTCTGCCTCTAGAGCAGAGCTTGGCAAACCAGGACACCACTCCCCAGGGCAGATGCCACAGGCCAAGAATTGGTTTTACATTTTTAAATGGGGGTGGGGGAGGGGGGAAGCAAAAGAAAAATATTTTGTGACATTTTAAAATTATATGAAATTAAAATTTTGGTGTCCAAAAATTGTATCATCACACAACCTGCTCTCGTCTGCTTACATGTTGTGCATGGCTCCGTCTGCACTGCAGTGGCAGAGCTGAGCAAGCCCAGAAGTCAACAGAGGCCACAGGGCTTGCAAAGCTGGAAGTATTTACTATCTGGCCCTTCACAGACAGTCTCCTGACCGCTGCTCCTGAGTCTCTCTCTCCATAGACTTCTTTTCATTAAACAGCAGTGGGTTACTTTTGGAAATTTTAGGGATTTTTTTCTTTCTAAATGATGAGGGAAGTTAGCCTGTCATTTGCAAGCATTGTCTCCAAATAACATATTGCAGGTATGAGTAATTTTTGGCTTAAAAGCCAAACTGAATATAACTAATTATATTTACTCCATTTAACATCATTTTTTCAGATCACTGGAATAATTCTGAGGCCATGCTGAACATTTTTATCAGATGCATGCAAATAATGGAACCATCAATGATCATACAGAGATAAACTTTCAGAATTGGAGTCATTTTTATAGTCCTTGTTAACTTGGTGTTGCAACATTGAAATTCCTTATGCTTCTTGTCTTTACTAAAATTCACATTTTGAAAATAAGTGCTTAGAATAAAACAATTTTAACTGTTTAACTGTCAAAGCTATGTTCGCTACTGTTGTGCAGCTGAATATCTACAGTCGATCCTTTTATTGGAAGAAGTTGGGAAGGATTGGTATTAAATCTTTGAATATTTGATAGAATTTACCGGTGAAGCCATCTGGTCCTCGACTTTTGTTTTTGGGGAGGTTTTTATCACTGTTTCAACTTCCTTGCTGGTGGTTAGTCTATTTAGGTTTTCCAATTCTTAATGATTCAGTCTAGGAGGTTGTATGCTTCTAAGAATTTGTCCATTTCATCTAGGTTATAGAATTTGGTGGCCTGTAGCCTTTCATAGTATTCTTGTATAATCCTTTGTATTTCTGTAGTGTCAGTTGTAACTTCTC
This sequence comes from Hipposideros armiger, assembly GCF_001890085.2. Classification (NCBI taxonomy): domain Eukaryota; kingdom Metazoa; phylum Chordata; class Mammalia; order Chiroptera; family Hipposideridae; genus Hipposideros; species Hipposideros armiger. The sequence continues at coordinate 555,303 of NW_017731548.1, read as the reverse complement.
CTCTTTCATTTCTGATTGTATTTATTTGAGTCTTCTCTCTTCTCTCTTTAGTGAGTTTAGTCAGAAGTTTCTCAATTTTGTTTATTGTCTCAAAGAACCAGCTTTTTGTTTCATTATTTTTCTATTGTCTTTTTCTTCTCTATTTCATTTTTTTCCACTCTGATTTTTTTTATTTCCTTCCTTCTACTGACTTAGAGCTTCATTTGCTCTTTTTTCTAGTTCTTTTAGGTGTAATGTTAGATTGTTTATGGGATATTTTTCTTGTTTCCTGAGGTAGGCCTGTAATATTATAAACTTCCCTCTTAGTACTGCTTTTGCTGCATCCCCAATATTTTGATATTTTGTATTTTAATTTTCATTTGTCTCTATGTATCTTTTGATCTCTTATTACTTCTTTGGCCCAGTAGCTGTTCAGTAGCATGTGGTTTAATCTCCACGTTTGTGGTTTTTCCAGCTTACTCCCTGTATTTAATTTCCAGTTTCATACTGTTGTGGTCAGAAAATATGCTTGGTATGATTTAAATCTTCTTAAATTTATTGAGGCTAGTTTTGTGCTCTAACTATGGTCTATCCTTGAGAATGTTTTGTGTGCACTTCAGAAGAGTATGTATTCTGTTTTAGAATGGAAAGTTCTATAAATATCAATTAAGTCCATTGTACTAATGTGTCATTTAAAGTTGGTGTTTTCTGTGGACTTTCTGTCTAAATGCTCTTTCCATTGCTGTGAGCAAGGCATTCAGGTCTTTTACTGTAATTGTATTTTTGTCTGTTTCTTCTTGTAGATCTGTTAGTATTTGCTTTATATATTTTGGTGTTCCCAGTTTGGGTGCACATATATTGATAAGTATTTTTTCTTCTTGATGAGCTGTCTCCTCTATCATAAAATGTCCATCTTTGTCCCTTATTACCATTTTCATCTTGAAATCTACTTTGTTTGATAAGTACTGCTACACCTTCTTTTCTCTGGATACCATTTACTTGCAGTGTTATCTTCTTGTCTTTGGAGCAGAGATGAATCTCCTGCAGGCAACATATAGGTGGTTCTTGTTTTTTAATCCATCCTACTACTCTGTGCCTTTTGATTGGTAATTTGAGTTCATTTACATTTAGGGTGATCATTGCTATATTAGGACTTACTACAGCCATTTTATCTTTGTTTGATGATTGCTTTGTGTCTCCATTGTTTCTTTTCCCTTGTGTTTCTGTCTGCTATTTTAATTTGGTGGTTTTCTATGATTTTTTTCTCTGTTTCCCCTTTTATTATGTTTAATATCTCAGCTCTGGGTTTTTGTTTTGCGGTTACCATTAGGTTTGTGTAAAACATCTCATAGACACACTAGTCCTTTTACTTCTGATTTATCTTATCTTCATTCACCTGTACACGTTCAGTCCTTTTCCTCCTCCCATCTTATGCTTTTATTGTCACAAATATTTCTTTTTATGTTGTGCATTTATTATCAAATTGCAGCTTTAGTTATTTTAATGCCTTTTCCCCTTTAACCTTTATATTACAATTAGGTGTTTAATATCCTATTCTGAACTAGAGTTGCAATTACTGACTTCTGTCTGTCTGTTAGTCATCTTATTCAAAGTTTTGTATACTTCTTTTTGTTTGCGATAGAAGAGCTCCTTCAACATTTCTTATAATGCAGATCTTGTAGTGATAAATTCTCTCAGCTTTTGTTTCTCTGGGAAAGCCTTCATGTCTCCTTCATATCTAATGGATAAGTTTGCTGCATGTATTATTCTCGGCTGATGGTTCCTTCTTTCAATATTTTGAATATTTCCTTCCACTCTCTCAGCTTGTAATGTTTCTACTTAAAAATCTGATGATTACCTAATGGGGTTTCCTTTGTATGTTACAATCTATTTTCCCCTGGATGCCTTGAGAATTCTTTGTCATTAATTTTTGACAGTTTTAATAAACTGTGTCTTGGAGAAGTCCTTTTTGTATTGAGATTATTAGGTATTCTGTTAGCTTCTTGTATGCTAAAGTCCTGTTTTTTCCATAGGTTTGGGACACTCATCAATTATTTCTTTGAAGAGACTGCCTGTTTCTTTCTTCTCTTCTCCTTCTGGAATACACGTTATCCTTATCAGTTGCTCTTTCTAATGTATAATAGTCAGATAGTTCTCATAGAGTTCTTTCTTTCCTTTAACTCTTAGTTCTCACTTTCCTTCCTCCACGGTCACTTCTAGCTTTCTATCTTCACACTAATTCTCTTTTCTATCTGGTTTGCTCCATTTCCAGTGCTCTCTAATGCATTCATTTCATTTACTAAGTTCTTCAGCTCCAGAATATCTGCCTTGTTCTGTTTTGTAGTTTCATCTCTTTGGTAAAATACTCCTTTTGCTTATGAATTTTGTTCCTGAATTCATTTAATTACCTTTATGAATTTTCTTGAATATCATTGTGTTTCTTCATAACTACAATCTTAAATTCTCTGTCATTTAAATTGCAGTCTTCTGTGACTTTGGGTTTGGTTTCTGGAGACTTTTAATTTTCTATCTGTATTTCCATGTTACCTTGGCTTTTCATGGTACCTGATGGATTGGTTCTCTGCCTGAGCATTTGAGGTAGTGAACTCTCCTTGTTTATAATTGTTCTGCTCTTAACAAGTCAGCAAGTTGATAGGTAGGGTACTTCCTTTTGTTTTCCAGTAGATGGTGCTATAGCACAAGTTTTTATTTTTTTCTATCCAGTGCTATTGGTGCCTCTGGGATCATGATGAAGAGGCTTCAGTTCTGATAAGGAAAATGCCATATACCCACTGGTGTGGTCAGTGTCCCCTCTGTGACCAGCTTGTCTTGGTTACTGGGCATCACCTCCATAGTGGGGGAATATGGCACAGGTGGTAGAGAACTGGGTTTGCAAGCTCCCAGCATTGCCTCCTTGTTGCTAATGGCCAGCTGTGTTGCTGGACGTGTCCCCACTACCTCTATCCAGCTTTGTGGGGGTGGGCAGGGCAAGGAAGGTAAGTTCATGACTTCACAGCTCTGTTCTCCTGCCACCAATGGCTGCCGGCATCACTCTGCTGTTTTATAGAGTGTCACACCACCTCTACGGGGCTCTGTTGCAGTGGGGAGGAGGGGAGTTGCCTTTTCCCAGAGAAAAAATGCCTCGGACCCACTTATACTCTAGGCCATAGTGTGAGGGCTGCAGCCAGACTTCTCCTCCGCTACCGTGCTACCTGGTGCTGTGGTGGGCACCAAACTACATCTGCGGCCACTGTACCCGTCCTTCCCCCATCCCACCTCCCCCTACTCTTTCTGATAAGCTCTCCTTCAGATGGACCCATGCGTGGGTCTCTTGGGCATATTTATGTGTTGAGCAGGGAACCCTTTATTGTGTTATAGTTGTGCGACTTATAGATTCAAGGGGAGAAATAAAGCAGTCTTCTCACTTGGCCATGAGCTGCCGTCACTCCCTTATGATTTTCTTAATAACATTCTTTTCTCTAGCTTAATTTATTGTAAGATTAGAGTATATAATACATATACAAAATATGTGCTAATCAACTGTTTGTTATTGGTAAGGCTTCTGCTGGTCAATAGGCGGCTCTTAGTAGTTAAGTTTTGGGCAAGTCAAAAGTTATATACAGATTTTTGACTGCACAGGGATTGGTGACCATAACCCCTGCATTGTTCAGGGGTCAACTGTATTTCCAAACTAAATCATAAGCATGCTTCTCTCATCCCCATTAACTGCAGCAATGGTCAATGGACATGCAATTGGAGACTTCCAATTATTTTTATTTTGAAGCGGTAAAATTAAATACTTGCTTATTTTTAAAAAGGAGAATTGGAAACAAATATCATTCCTGCCTTTACAACGTGAATCCAAATGCTTTTCTAAACAATTACTGGAAAATGAACATGAATAGATATAATCCTTGCCCTTTCAAGAGCTTCCAGCCTGGTAGAAATGGACAAGTAAACAATGTGAAAGGAATTCATCACTGACTATTGATAAGCACAACTTATGATGGGAGCACAAAGAACAGGCACCTAACCTGGTTAGGAAGGTCTGCAATGACTTGCTAAGGGAACTAACTGATGCAAAGGCGGGCAAGTCGGATCAGCCAAAAAGCCTTCCTGGTACCCACCCAGGGCCAGGTGGAGATGTCATTCCTTGGTCCCCAGGAGCCTGTCAAACTGATAGCACACTGACCTTTATTGGTTTACGTGTTCACCTTTCCCGCAAACTGGTAAGTTTAAGGCAGACACTGTGCTATTTGTCATTGTTATCTACAGTGCCTACCAAGTAGTAGCTGATGCATAAGACCCATCTGACAAGTGAATGTGTGGAAGTTTCTAGGATGATGAAAATACTCTTTCTCTAAGATGGACTAATGTTTAAAGAAAATGTTTTATGTCTGTATCATGATATATTAAAATTATGTACTAGTGTTTGCAATGCCAATACCAAATAGTAGATGCAAGAATAGGGTCCGGAACCATAAGGAGATGCAAAGATAAACAAGACACAAGCACTGCTCTCCATGAATTACAGCCTAAACTGGAGGTCTCTTAATCCCTACATATATTCATATATATGACTCAGAATATGACTTTCATTTGCTTGCTCTGGAATTCCACAAAATATTTCTTTTAAAGGCTCCATTTCTTTAAAAAAATAAAAAAGGAAAAACCTTGATCAAGTTAATAGCAAGGCTGTTATTGTCAAAATAGTTACATATTTTCCTCCTTTATTTTAGGACAGGAAGGTAATTTAAATGGAGGGAATTAGGAATTTACATTTTTAGAGATCCTCCTGGATTTCATCTTAGTTTTTCCTCACTAGCCTTCTTTAGCATCTTTCATATATATATGAAACTCATATATATATATATATATATATGAAACTCATATATATATATATGAATGTATATATACATGTACAATAATAGCAATGTACAGATGTTTACAATAAAATTGTTCATTCTTGGGCCGGCCGAGTGGCGCGATGGTTAAGAACTGGCTTGGGACGCCAGAGGGCCCCGGTTTGGATCCCACATATGAGGGCCAGTGACACTGCCCTCCACAGCTAAGATGCTAAACAACAGCTCAGCCTGGAGCTGGGCTGCCCGTGAGTTGCCGGCGACGGCGTAGGCTGCAGCCCCTGTGGCAGTGGGTTGCCATGGGCTACCGTGTGTAGCCAGCAGCCAGCGTGAGCGGCCAGCAGCCGCAGTGAGCGGCCGTCCAGAAGCCGGCGACTGATCTGCCTCGCCCGGGAAGAGCGCAATGATGGTGCCAACTTGGGCCAGTGAAGCAACATCCTCCACAACTAGCCTGAAGAACAAAAGGACAGCAACTTGTCTGTTCCCCTTCCCCCAATTCCCCAGAACTGTTCCCATCCTCCCAATTCCCCAATAAAAATCTTTAAAAAAAAATTGTTCATTCTTTCCTGTACACTGCAGTATTATTTAATGCTTCTACACAGATTCTCTGTAAAATTACAGCTAAGTATACTAAATATTCTACATTTAATGCCAGTTATCTCAAGATGTTTAATTTAAAACCATTACCTAATTTCTCTATAGCATGTTGAACTTTAAAAACATTCTGTTTTCAAAATGAGATGGTTTAAGGTCATCCTAAGGATCCATATGCAATGAATCCTGCTATGATGTTTACAGGGAAAAATGAACCCAGAGACATATAGGTACAGTATTCTTTATTATAAACAATCAGATAAATGTACACTTGATGGATAGTTGAAGCCTAGATATTATAATCAAAAGCATTTCTTAAATAGAAGTAGTTTCTTTGTTTTTTGCTTTGTTTTACATTAATTTGAGCTTAACATATGCCAGATCACCTAATCTCATCACACAGTTCAGCTGTTAAATCATAACACGAAAAGACAAAATTTGGAATGCATGTTATAGTTTGCTTTATTTAATGGAGATACACACTAAATATTCAGGACAAATTAAAGTTAAGCAGGCGCTTAAAGTCAGGCAAGTGATATTTATAAAATGCTTGTGTTGTTGTGATGGGGTATTCAGTTCTTTGGGAGACAATGAAAAGAGGATTCTAAATGCTAGATTGTAACCCAACGTTCCCTGATTTGTACTGAGTATAAAAAAACAAACCAAAAAAACCCATAAAGTAAATGTGTTGAACAATGACATCTTTGTAGTTTCAAAGCACTGGCTGATACTAAAATATCATTTAACTAAAACTTTCAAGAAAAATTAAAAACAGGCTTGAACAACAGGATAAATGACCTAGACCTCGTGAGGAGGCCAAAACATTATTATTCTCTATTGCACAACCCTTGTCCATGGCAACCTTGAACATGTTTGGCATTGCTGATGTAGTTAATGGCTCAGCATGTCCATTTTGCTAGTTATCCTACAAAAGAATGCTATTACATTTCTTTTTGGATTGTCTACATCAAGGAATGAATGTGAATGAGCACATTTAGAAGTCTAAAATCAAATACTGCACAACTTTTGACAACTCTTGCCAGCAAAAGTGAAAAAAAAAAAGGCTGATTAAAATGTGACTATATTACAATGGCCGAAGGGTTACCTTTTCATCAATTTCAAATTCTCTGAATTTCATACATATCCTAATAATAAAGGCTTTTGATGAGACATGATTGATGATGATGCATATGTACCATTTTAATCATTTATTTTTCAAAAAAAGAATTCAGGTCTACAGGAATATTTTGTCCTGGTTTCGCAAAGCTCTATGAAAATCCAATTTTTTAAATGTCATTTATAAACAACCAGTTCTGATTAATTCTGTAAAGGTGTCAGATTACCAGAGGATAATTTTGATCAAGAAATCTGTGTTTGATCTCTGGAACAGAAACTATACTATGTGTCCTTGTTCTCTCATGGAATGATACTCGTACGAGGAAGACTCGCCATATTAATGCTTCTTCCAAGAAAAGAGGAGATGGAGAATTATTGGCAAATAGAAGCAAGGGGAGAAAGAAAAGCAACTTTGAGACAACACAGATGAAAAGTAGCATTTATCCAAGGAAGCCTTCACCCATTGCCCAATTGCTCAAAAGAGAAGGAAAATAAGTTTCAAGATACAGATAGTTAAGAAGTGAATTATATATTTTTCAAGCTAAGGAAAAATAACATTTTGTTTTGTTTTACAAGTTCTGAAACATGAAGATGTGTACACAAACAGATTTACTCTAAGACTCTCAGTGCCAGAGGGCTGGGGCCGTCTCTTGTTTACAATGGATTCCACAGTACCTATCACTGTACCTGGCACATATACGTGCACAATACATAGTTGATGAACCAGTAAACTACAGGGTTTTTAGTTTTCATGTAAAATGTAATAATTATTTTCTGTTGTACATATGAATGTTTCTATTAGATAACACTAGTTATTACAACATGTGACAGTAGTAGCTCACTCATATATCTTTTTCACATGATCATTTCTACCTTAATACAATTTAATGAGAAACAACTACTGTGTGCACTAATGCTAAAAGAGTTGAGACAGAATGTGTAAATGAAGAAACTTCTTGAATTACTGAAGTACCTTCTGTCTGTTACAAGCATAATTACCTTCTTAAATTATACACTTTTAAGAGGGTGTGAAATATTTTTTCAAGCAATGCAGTGTTTAGTGGGTGGGAATTATAAATATATATACATATATGAAATTACCTAGAAATTTAGGGGATTGTCCTCTCTTTATCATCCAAGGGTAAAGAAGAACAGGTTTTTAATATTGTGTATTTTTAAATGTTCTATTATTCAGTACCACTGTTCCCCAGAAATTACAGAGATTATGAAATTAGTATCACCTTACTTGGGAAGTTATTTCCAGGTATGAGACTTTAGCTTTATAAAAGGCTACGAGATTTGACCAGTAGATAATTTATTCAATATAGACACTAAGTTAAATAACTCATCAATTTGACCCCAACAGTGTGTGTTTTCTCAAAAGTCTTCACCATTGTTTTAGTCACCTGTAAATCGTTACTATTTGCCAACAAGTGAGGAAAACGTGGCAAAAGGAGGGCCCTTACCTGGAGACGTTTCATGTGGGAATGTGAGAAGGCCTAAGTAAGCGTATGATGCTTTTGTCTAACCCTCTGATTTTACCTGCGTTTTCCCCACACGGGACCTACACACGTGGGCTCAGAGCTCACTGTGGGGACTCAGCAGTCTGCAGGACTGCCCACAGAAGGAACCAGGAAAACTGGCCTGGTTTCCCATGAGGGAAGCAGAGGAGTCCCTGGGTGATTCCTGGACTAAGTTCTGGTCTTATCTTGCAATTTGGGAATACAGCTCATTTCATGCTATTTTCATATTTATCTTGCCACGTTAGACTCGTGACTTTTTTTACAATGGTAGGTAGGAGGCAATATGACTTCAGCTTCACAGTTTCTTTCTTTACCAATCACAGTTTAAATGTGTTTTAAAGGTACCATTAATATCAGCACAATAGTCCAGCTGGTTATTTCAACTTCAGAAAGAAAAGAAAGTTTATGTGGCTTATCTTACAAAATTGATTGTATAAGCTTGATTTTTTTTTCTTGCCAATAGCACTAAAAGTGAGATCATTTAAATTATAAGGGTTTGATTGCTTTATTTTATCTAAAAGTGTTATTTGCTCCAGTGCTACTAGTACCTGATTTTTGCTATATAAACAGTTTTAATATTTTTCTGGTTCGCCACCCAATGTGCCTTATAATGACATGGCTGACTAACGCTGCCTTTCATTCATTCTGCTGACACCCTTCAAATACTGTTAACACAGTTGGCTTTCGCATTTCCTCCATCAAAAGAAGCAACTGCTTCTTACACCACAGGCACGACAAACCTGCTTTTCTAATTGAATTGTACTGAACATCAGGTTAACTGGAAAGCACAAAACATATGGTGATAAAATAGATGAATAGTATATATTATATGTATTTACACATGTACTTAGACACTTCAGCTAGTTGCAAATCTGAAATGACACAAGCCACTGCCTGCAATAGCATCTATCCTATAGAATGGGGATTGAGACGTGACTATTAAGACACTGAAGAAATCGGGTTGTGTGGAGAGCCCATCTGAGTCAGAACTTTGTCCAACCACTGCAGTGGCCCGTGAAGATGAATCTCAATCCAGCAGGGGGTGCTCGTGACATCCTGGCGGTGATACTCGGCTCCCCAACCCTGAAAAGCAAGAGTGGAGCCAAGAGTGATTGTGCCAGACTTTACAGCCAGCTGCCAGAGATGCGAGACACAGCTCAGCGGACACAGCCCACGTGCTAGTGCAGCTCTGAGACTCCTGAGAGAGCATGAACACCACCTTCCTGTAAGTACAGGGCATCTTTTGTATCAACCTGACCTCCTAAGAGGCCTTCCCTCCTGGTTCACAACTAAATTCGTGGATCCAGAGATGGTCTGGGCTTCAGTCATATCAGAAACACTGGCAAATCATATTCCCTTCCACAAGGAAAGAAACTGACCTTACATTCAGCCCCTTTGATGCTGAAGACAGTGTTTTGCACAAAATGGTTACTACAGACCACTGATGGATCTGCAAACTGTAAAAAGAGAACTGGAGGGTGGTCTTGATTATTCAGGGTTGACTAACAAAGCTTGTTTCTCCGGTCTCGCTTTTGGCAATTTCCCACTTATTACCATTCATAGGAAAGACAGTAAACAAACAAACAAATGTGCATTTTCCTCTATGTTATACATCAATGAAAAATTATTTTTAAAGTGAAGCTAGATCCAGTCAAATAAATTGGTTTTGTTATTGGGAACACTGATTCTCTGTAGAGTTGTTTAAAATTTGATTTCAAATACCATGCTGCCTGATCGCACTTTACATTCATGACCAGGAACCTTTGATGCCACCTGGAAAGTGTACCTTACCTCCCAAGTCCCTTTGCTCTCCCATTCCCCCCACCCTCACACCCCAAATGACTACCTCGCCTACTCCCCCAGCCTGCTCACAACAGATGATCTTCTTTCCCATTTCAATGAGAGAAATGAGGTAATCACAGGAGCATTTGCCCAGCACCTGCCCCACAGACTTGGACTTTCCATCTCTTACCATAGACTATCTGTGTTTCCAAATAAGCCAGTCCATCCTGACTTGTGCACAAGACTCACTCCCCCCCCACCCTGGGGAAAATTGCCCTGTTCTCTCAGATGATCTTTTGCGTTCTACTGGATCATTCCCATCAACATAAAAACATGCTGAAATATCTCCCATCTTCAAAACACTTCTCGTGGCCCTACCACCCCCACAGATTACTGCCCTGTGCCTTTGACTCCCTTTCTAGCAAACACCCTCAAAAAGAGTCATCCGCACTGGCTGTCTCCACTCCTCTCCTTCCATTCTCTCTTAAATCCATTCTGGTCAGCATTTCACCCCAGTTATCAACAAAATTGTTCCTGTCAGGATCAAAAAGACCTTTATGTTACTAAAATTAATGACCAACTGTCAGTCTTGATATCACTTGGGCATTACTTGGTTTCCTTCATTCTCTCTCGTCCTCAATGTGCTTTCTTCTTTGGCTTACACAGGACCTTCCTTTCTTGGTTTTACTACTACTTCACTGGTTGCATTTTCTCAGTTTTCTTTGCTAGTTCCTTCTCATCTCCACCATCTGTTTAGGGCTCCATCCGAGAATCTCTTATCATCTGTGTTTAAACTCAAACTGTTGGTGATCTCACTCAGGCTCCTAAAGTTCAATACTGTTCGTATGCTGACAATTCCTAAATTTACATCTCCACCTAGCCCTCTCTCCCTAAATCCAGACTTATACATCTAACTGCCTACTCAGCATGTCCACTTGCATGTGTGACAGACATCTCAAGGTTATTCTCACTAAAACTGAACTCTTAATCTGGTATCCAAACCTGATCCACCTGCATCTTCTCCATATTGGCTGAAGGCAAATTCATCTAACTCCTCTCTTTCCTCATACCCCGCATCAAATCCACCTTCACAATCCAGAGCGCTTCCCATTCTCAGCTTCTACTGGAACTCTCCTAGTAGGAAAGCCATCATTTCTCATCTGAACACTGCAATAGCTTCCCCACTGCTCTCTCTACTTCCAACCTTCCGTGCATAATATCTGTTCTCCACATAGCAGCCAGAGGGATCCTTTAAAATCCTAAGTCAGATCATGAAAATCCTCTGCTCAAGTCTCTGCAACGGCTCCCCTTCTCTTTAGAGTAAAAGCCAAAACCCTCGCAGCGGCTGACAAAGCACTGACCTGGTTCCCTGCTACTGTTCTGATCTCACCCCCTCCCTCATCATGTGCCAGTCACAGAGGCTTCCATGCTGTTACAAATTCCCAGGCACGCTCTGGCCTCTTGCTGTAGGGCTTGCCCTTCCCTGTGCACCTACTGCTCTCCCCTCAGATATCTCTCTGACTACCGCCACCATCTCCTGCTGATGTGTCACCTTTTCAATGAGACCACCACTGCCCACTTTTCAAAACCTGCAATCTGCTCCTATCCAGCACTCCACTTCCCTCTACCCTGCTCTAAGTTTCCTGTTTCCATTCAGCTTCTCTATTATAACTGTTGTTTATTGTCTCTCTCCCTCCTAGAATACAGATTCCATGAAGGCAGAGATCTTTAAGTAACCACTGAAGTATTCCAATGCCTAGAGTGGCACCTGGCCTGGTACATGGTAGGTGCTCAATAAATCTTTGTTGACTGACTGAATGAGTCCTAGAATTAGTAAAAATTAGAGCTGAAAGAGACCTTAAAGATGAATGAGTCCATCAACCCCCAGTAGCAGCCACCAGTGTTTAGTCATCTATAA
>NW_017731548.1:540149-541149 GCF_001890085.2 Hipposideros armiger | reverse complement strand
AGACTGAAGAACAAAAGGACAGCAACTTGTCTGTTCCCCTTCCCTGATTCCCCAATGCTGTTCCCCTCCCCCAATTCCCCAATAAAATCTTTTAAAAGAAAAATTGAGAGGAATATTTCAACTGCAGAGATCCCCCTCTGGAGGAGTGAGGAGTTCAGCTCCACACCAGGTGACCCAACCCAGTGTTTCAATTCTGGGAAGAGAAGTCCCCATAACTTCTAGCTCTGAAAACCAGCGGAGATTGCAGCTAAGTGAGACCTATGGCGGCTGCACTCCCAGACGCTCCTCTTAAAGGGACCACACACAGACTTACTCACCATTGGAATCACTGGCTCTAAGCTCCAGCGCTGAGGCACCAACTGGAGAAGCAACAAGGACATATTGGGAGTGGGGTGGGGTGGGAACTGCACTGTCTGGCTTCACGGCAAGGGTTGAGAGGGAAGCTTTCTCCCAGATGGAAGAGCTTGTGGAAGCCTTGTTTCTTTGTTGATCCCTCCCCCTTCTCAGTGTGCAGACACAGGTGACTGCCATAGCTGAGTCTCCATCAACCTGGCTAATACTGTTCGTTCACCCCACCTGGTGATGCTGAGACCCCGTCCACCCAACTTTTGGGCACACCCAAGTTGCTTCCAGTGGTTTTTCTGTACAAACAGCCTGCCTTGGCTCATGCCACATACTTTCATAAAATCTCTCAAAGGTTCACAAAACCCGAACAAGCAGAATCCGGCTTCAGTGTGTCGCATACCTATGGCTGAGCAGCCCTAAGACCAGCACTAGCAACAGCCAGCACTGGTTCATGGCTTGGCCTCTCGAGGCCCCTCCAAGCATAGTGCAGGCGGTGGCCATCTGTGGATTGCTTGTGGCTGATTGCAGGTGGCTCCAGGCAGGGCACAGGCTGTGGCTGAACTTGAAGCGCAGCGGGTCCCTTCCCAAGAGGCCCTGGGGCTGGCACACCCCATAGCCAGCTTCCAACTAAGTTGGAGCATCACCTGGCTACATC
>NW_017731548.1:528684-538024 GCF_001890085.2 Hipposideros armiger | reverse complement strand
AAAAAGAAGAGATGATACATATATACAATAAAATATTACTCAGCCATAAGAAAAGACTGAAATCTTGCCATTGCCACAACATAATGGACCTAGAGGGTATTGTGCTGAGTGTAGTAAAGTCAAACAGTGCAAGACAAATGTCATATGATTTCACTTGTAAGTAGACTCTAAAAAACAAAATATACAAATGAAACAGAATGAAACTCATACATGCCGAGAACATTTTGATGGTTACCAGATGGAAAGGTCATTGGGGAGGGTATAAAGGAGGAGGGATTAAGAAGTACAAATTGGTTGTTACTTACTAGTCATGGAGATGTAGGTTATGGCATAAGGAATATAGTCAATAATACTGTAATAACTATGTATGGTATCAGATGGGTAATAGATTTATTGGGGTGATAGATGAAATGGGATTGGGGAGCAGGATGAAAAAAGTGAAGGAATTAAGAAATACAAATTGATAGTTACAAAATAGTCATGTGGATGTAAAGAATAGCATAGAGAATATAGTGAATAATATGGTAATAAGTATGTATAGTGCCAGGTGGGTACTAGACTAGTCGGGGGGATCACTTCATAAATTATATAACTGTCTAACCACTATGCTGTACACCTGAAATTAACATAAGGTAATATTGAATGCCAGAATAAAAGTATTAGTGTCACTTTATCTAATGCACTAAAAAAACTTCCTCCAAAAGTTTTATGCTTAATGATTTTCTTATAATTGCTAAACAGGAGAGCTCATACTCATAGAGGAGCTCTTCCTAAAAACAATTAAATAGACTTCCAAAAAAAATTGTTGTCTACCTGAACTAGCAGTATAACTGCGACATCAACCAAAGAGAGATTTTGGTTTTGTTTTTCACTTTGCATCTTACAGTCTGGGAGAAAGCACTCCTTACCTTAACAAAACTCATCCGGATAGTGCACATCTTAGTTAGCTCATAGACGACTTCAAAACCGTGGTGAACTGACTGAGCAAGCAGCTGAGCAAACAGCTGGTTGTTGAAGACCTTGAGGCTGCAGCCACTGGGGATCTTGCAGACAGTGGCTGGGTGGAAGCCATGCTGATAGTTGCAGTTCCGGCTCTGAACAAAGATGCTGCTGTCACTCACACACTCGGCATAGACCTCTCCCCCGACGTAGTATAAATGCACACCTACGGGCAAAAACAGTCTTCAAACACCAGCACGCCTTTAGCTCAGGTGTAACACCATTCTCCTCTCACTGAACTCTGTATCCTCAAGAGATGTGACTATCTACTGTGAGGTTAATTTTAATATCACCAATGATAGCATAGTAAGATGTGTGGTCCAAATGCTGACTTGTTTTAATTATAATCTGTGCTTTTACCATGAGTCCATTTAAAAGGAGATTGCAACCCATGTTTACAGTCCTTGCCGAGAACAAATAAGTTGGTTCTCGTGTATGTACTACTCCTTCCATCACTTTCTCAACCTCACGTTCATTCGTTCTAAAAGCAAGAGCTCATGCTCTTAGATGCAAAATAAATACATGATGCAGAAAACATCAAATAGTCCTTCAGGCACATAAATAAAAGGATTAAAACTGGACATAGGTAATATCATGGAAAATGTTATATGTATACACTAAACCCACTTCAGAAGAAACAATAAATGAAGTTTAAATTCTATTTTGCCAAAAATTATAAACCCACTTCTCTTAATAAATACCTCAAAGAGACCTAATTCATTTTAAAGCTTATCACCTATTAATACAGATCACAGAAATATGCTTTTTTAAAATTTATGAACAATGAAATTCTTGCCACGTTTTCAGATATAGACAATCAAATCGTAGCTGATGTTACTTTATCCCACATTCTTGGAGTTAAAAGGCAAAAAAGAGTATCCTGAGAACGCTGCTGCTCACACTACTTTTTATTCCAAATTAAATTTGAGTTGATTTCTTTCCATCCAAATGTCTGGGTTCGAGATTCAACAGAAATTTATAGCAAGGGACTGGGGTTAGATAAAATGAAGAAGTTCTCATCAAGTGAGTATTAAATACCAGAACATTTTCCCTCCAATCTTTTAGTGGAAGCAAAATTCTGCACCACAAGGTGTCAACATAACTGTAAATACAATCACCCTGCAGTTACAAGGTGTTTATAGAAATAAACCGGAATATACTTACAGTGGTATATTTTGGATCGCCTCAAAATGAAAATACAAAATTTTAAATAGAATTTATAGACCTCTGAGGTTCTGAGACCCAAGTTTGCATAACTGTGCATTTAGGCTCCATTGCTGAAATAGCCTGGAGGCATTTTTGCATTGTATGTGACTACCTCCCACCGTTTTTGTTTCCTATTTCCATTTTCTTTTCCCTTAATACAATTTTAGAAAAAGAATACTTTTCAGGATTACATAGTCCAAGCACATGACTCTGAAGAAACTGATCCAGAGCTGTACAGGTAAAGCACAGCTCTTGGTATTCAGACCCAGGTGTCCACCTCCCTGCCCAGATCAGAGGGCTCCTTCTCTTCTCTCAGCCTCTCCCTTTCCTTTCTCATCTCCATTATTCACTCTCCCTGATGGCCTGGGATCCGACCCCCATGGCCCAGGCCCAGAGGGGTAGGCAGAAGGATGGTCCTCATTGGCTGGGACAGAGTTGCTTGTGGGGGCTGACATGTCGGAGGTGAGGCAGGGGCACCTCCAAACCCTGTGCACGGCCAGGGGAAGGCCGGCCTCTGGGGTGCTGGTGATGTTTCAAAAGCCAGATAGCAGGTTGTGAAAGAGGCAGACTAAGTGTTTCATGTATATTTGATTTGAATGACCTTCAAATATATAATCCTCCCATACCTATTAAGTAGAACAGATAAGATTTCTTATCTGAGTCTGGTCTTTATTTAGGGGATGATTTTCAATCCTGTTAAAGTCTTATTGGAAACCAAAGCCCAGTTGGCAGAATAACAAAGCAGAGAGGAGCCTGAGAGGTAGGTGGTAGCTTAGCATTCTGAGCCAGGAGGGACGGAGCGAACAGGATGAGCATGTGGAAGCCTGGGCCGGCTCTGCGCACCGGGGCAAGGATGGAATTCAACCCCAACGCGAAGGAGGCTGGTGTTAGCAGAGACAGCAGCAGCTATGAAAGAGTCAAGTAGGCAAGTGACTTTATTTGTAGCCATACGATAGGCCAAAATGTTGGCTTTAAACCATATGTACAGAGGGTGCCAAAAAAAATGTGTACACGTTTTAAGAAAGGAAAACAGTATTAAAATTGTAGTACTATGAATGACGCTAGCATTCATTTGATTAACGCCATGTTTTGAGCGAACGTCATACTACACATTGCTACTGTAATTCAATCCAACTTCAAAAAGTAATACATAGGTAACATCTCTTAAAAGGTATACATTTTTTTTGGCATCGCCAGGAATAAGAGTCTAGATCGCCATAGAGAACAGTAAGCAATAAGGATAAATGACCAAAGAAAAGTGCTATCGGAGATGACAAAGAGAACTGAGGCAGTGGGGTCCTCAGGCAAGCTCTACCCATACCTTGGACTACATGTCTTCTTGGGATGCATCTTACTGTATCTGACCTTTCCTTTTGTGTGACTGCCACCCACCTGTCATGAGACTAGGGACTTGGGAGTCCTGTGTTGTGCTTAATTAGGACCAGACACATCTTGGGTTTGATTTTGGATCTGCTGGGTCTGACTGCAAGCGTGTTCCCTTTTAGTCCTCTTGCCTTAATGACAAAGGGGAAACTGGGAGGAGGGCATGTTAATTAGGCTGGTGAGAGGGTTCCAAATCTCTGGAATCTACTAATAGTGAGAGAAGGAAGTCAGTGTCCCAAAGTGGGAGGGATGTGCATGGACCCCCTCCTGACTGGGAGGGAGGGGAAAATACCACTGCAGAAAGCAGATCTCTTTATCCCACAGTCCTGCTCAGGCTGAGGCCTTTCCACTCTCCTTAGAAAAAAATCTAAACTTAACTTGCACAAACTCAGCACCTTCCCTTAACTTTGTAATTGACCTCCCCCTTGCCCTCTTTTCTGCACAACTATTTTAAAATCTGGTTGATTATAAGGCTCATCTGGAGCATATTTCTGTGTGTAATAATGATAGTTTTAGAAATTCCTTCTATATCTATCTATCTATCTATCTATCTATCTATCTATCTATATACTCAAATATATGGGAGAAAGGTTAGGAAGTCTGAGATTTCCTTTAAAACAGTCTCATAGGGCCAGCCAAGTGGTGCGTTGGTTAAGAGTTGGCTTGGGACACCAGCTCTGAGCAACAGGACCCCAGTTTGGATCCCACGTTAGGGCCAGTGATGCTGCACCCTCTACAGCTAAGATGGTGAACAACAGCTCGACCTTGAGCTGTGCTGCTGTGAGTCACCGGCAATGGCAATAAACAGTAGCCCCTGCTACAGTGGGCTGCCACGAGCTACTGTGAGCTGCTGTGAGCCACCGTGAGTGGCTGTCCAGTGGCTGGCGAGCAACTACCTCACCCAGGAAGAGCACAGTGATAATACCAACTTGGACCAGTGAAGCGACGTCCTCCACAACTAGACTGAAGAACAAAAGGACAGCAACTTGTCTGGTCCCCTTCCCTGATTCCCCGATGTTGTTCCCCTCCTCCAATTCCCCAATAAAATCTTTTAAAAAAACCCAAAACACTCTCATAAAAATATTATGGAGGATAGAGGAAAAGGATGGCACAGAATGACAGAATGTGACTAATTATTGAAGTTGGAGAGGATAATATGAAGATTCATTACATGACACACTATGTGTATATTTGAAATTTTCCAAAATAAATGTTTTAATCAAAATAATAATAATAAAAGTACAGATTTCCAGATCCACACCAGGGCTTTGGGTCGGAGGATGGAGGTGGGCCCCCCACAGGACAGTACCTGCAGCTCTGCATACCTCCAGGGTGTGCCTCAGTCTTCCTCGATTTGCAAATGTTAATTATTACAAAACTTCTCCAGCAGGTGGCAGTAACTTCTCTTGAGAAAGGGGCTGGGAATTCCTACAAAGCTGCCCGGAGAGTGATAGCAAGCTGGGTCCCCCAAATCTGTACTTAAAAGACTTTTAAGTCTCTCTGGACAATGTAATGAACAAGCGCATTTGGGCCCAACTGAACTACACTGAGTGCCCCACCTGTGCCACTCACACCTAAGCAACTCCGTGGAGTGGGGCTGTGGCGATCCCCACAGTCCTCACACACTGCCGCCCACCCCACTCTCATGAACAAGAAAGCCCTCCAGAGAAAGTTTAGGAAATGCAGACACTGCAAATAAAAAGCAGCCACGAATCCACAGAAATAATCAAAGCTAGCATTTGTATGTATCCTCTGTCTTTTCTTTCATGTGCATTTAAGCAAAATTAGGATCATACTCTACAGGATGTTTTAACTTTTCATTTATTAATACATTGTGAACATTTTCTCATGATAAGTAGTCTGCAACATCAAGTTTAATGACTGCAATAGTATGACATTCTATGCTGAATTTTTTTTTAGGATTTGCTTTTTTTAGGAATGAGAAGCCTTACACATATTCAAAGGCAGCTCAGAAAGAGCATTTTGAGACACAGAAACTAAATCTATTGGGAAAGGAAGCAATCCAAAATCACCTTGAGGAGGTGCAAACCCTCTTTCCAAGGAATTGACAACCCAAAGCCTGGCCCTGGGATAACTCCTTTCATAAAACAGGAAGAATTACTAGAATTCTACGGAACTTGAGAGAGGCAAGAAAATAAAGATTCATAAAAGGTAAAAGACTAACTCCCAAAACAATTCAGTGATTTGGAACATGTGATGATGATTTTCAGGAAGGTTTTGATTTGCCTCAGTAAGTTCAATAACTGGGGTTAATATTAATACCCCAGACATGATCATAATTACGGACTTCCTTTCTCACTAACCAGGATCAGAATGAATATCTAACAGGACAAATGCAACACGTCCGCACCTGCAGAAGGGAAATGTGCCTTCTCGCTCAAGGGTCATTTTCACACGCAGAGCTGGCCCAGGCTCAGTAACAGGAGCTCACTTCAGTCACAGCAGCTCACTTCAGTCCCAGCACAAATCATAGGTGCTCGGAGATGACTGTACTATCCATTGTATTAAGTCATGCCTTTCTAAGAAATACAATCCTACCTCAATTATTTTAAGAGCATATCACGGCTTATGCAGTCAATTCAAAACTACTCGAAACTGTGGTTTTCCTAATTGTTTGGAAATGAGGGCCCTCCTAAAAGCCACTCTTAAAGAAGCAGGCAAGCATTACACTCCCTCCCATGACCTAGACTGGCTCTTCCATCATTTCCCAAATCATCAG
This sequence comes from Hipposideros armiger, assembly GCF_001890085.2. NCBI lineage: Eukaryota > Metazoa > Chordata > Mammalia > Chiroptera > Hipposideridae > Hipposideros > Hipposideros armiger. The sequence goes on along the minus strand of NW_017731548.1, from coordinate 531,696 downwards.
AAAATGACCTTTGCTTTATTTTGCGCAGTCACATCTCAGTTTTGTATGTCAGTAGTTCTTTTTTCTATAAAGATCCTTATTATTCTCCCATGGGCCTCTGTGTAACTCTCAGTGCAGTACTCCTTTTCTAGAATATTTTTGTAAGGAAATATAAAATCTTCTCTGATTTATATTTTTAAAGAAAATCATTGTAAAATTCAAGCCCTTCATTATTAGTAGGGCCTTATTTCAATATCTCAGAATTGATTATGACACCCCACTGCTGTGGCATATGATAGGTGTTTTCATTCCATGGCGAAACATTGAGTTCTTCAAACAATGCACTGAGGGGGGCCAAGATAAAAAGGCAGGAGGGTCCCTCCCCTCCAGCGGAGGGGAGCAGCTGGGCCTGGGAGACAGCTACACGGGTACAAATCCCTGGCATCACTTGTGTGGCCCTGTTTAAGCTACTGAACTCTGAGCTTCAACTGTCTTGTCTGTGAAATGGGACTAAGAAAACCTAACTTGCAGGGTTACTATAAAAATAATGCGTGCACGTGCACGCTGGCATCCCCCACACAGATTAGGTAATCAGTGGGGGTTGCTATCAGTCATGTGAAAGAGTTCAAGTGGTTCGCCTGGTTTTCAGAGAAAAATATGGATAGACTTTACGATAGAATGCAATGTTCAGGTTCTTTGGGCGATTGCCTCTGATATTTACGTGGTAGCCTCTGGCATGCTAGCACTAACTGCTAATGGCAATTTAAAGGACTTTGCTAGTGAGGTCACAGCGATAGGTTCGATTCCCTTTGCACCAGCTAACTGTTGCAAGGCCACAAATAAATGCTTTGTACTAGCCCCACCATCTCACAGTGCGTGCTATTATTAGGAAAGCGGGGTGACAGAACGCTGGGTGAGTCAGCATAAACCATCACCACTACAGAAAACACGACTCCAAGTACACCCTCTGCGGAGAGGGTGGCGGCATTAACTTCTTTAGGAGGACCAGCCATCAGAGCTAACTTTAGAGGCAAGGAACGCAAACCGGAAGTGACCTCAAACTAACTGATAACCCTTGAGGGGAGAAATGGCTCGTCATGAGCTCTGATAAAAAGAATTTTATTTATTTATTTTTGGGAGAAACCTTCCACCCTTACCCCCCTCCTACAGTTTAATGTTAATAGAGTAGCCAGGAGATCCTTTTAAAGTGAAAACTGAGACCTGTAAACGCCTTGACTTAATCCATCTTCCCATTTCACACAGAGTCAGGGCTAAAGCACTCAAAACAAACAGGATGTCGCTCTGCCTCCTCCTCTAGGGCTCCCTCACTCCTTCCTCACTCTGTCCCATCGCCATGGCTGCCCTGCCACGGATGCCAGAAAGGCCGCAAGGCCTTTGCACTGGCTGCTTCCTTTGCTCGGGGAGCTTTCCCCCAAATATCCACACTGCGCACTCCCTCCTTAGCTCTCTGCTCACACGTCGCCTTGTTAGGAAGCACTTCCCTGGCTCTTCTGTTCTAAATGATCGCATGCCCTCCAGCTTCTCTTCCCCGCCTTTGTTTTTCTCTAAACACTATGACTTGACATATTATAGATATTATTTCTTGTCTGTCTTTACTTCATATATGTAATCCACGAAGGCAGGGATTTTTTGTCTTGTTTTTTTATGGTTTTGCTTTCGGTTTGTCTGATTCCCACTGCTCCATCCCTAGGGGCACAATAATGTGCCTAAAAGAAGATGCTCAATTAATTTTCATATGATGAGTGCCTATCTCTGAAATCTCAGGGCCTCTATGAATGAACTCCACAGAGCAAGTGGATTTATTCACTGATCTAGGAGTGCACTGCGTTGTAAACTTATTCAGGCTGGTGTTCCAGGAAGCCATGCTGCTTTGAACCAAACCATCCACAGGAGCCCCTGAAAACCAGTCCTCTGACCTCACGGAAGACTGAGCTCTTGCTTTAAAAATATTCCAAGCCAAGATTTTTTTTTCCATGCTTTATGGTATGGCTTATAGTTCCTCTAAAAAAACCTTTTTCCCACATTAAAGCCATTCAAAGCAGGTTTCTGAAAAAAATGTGACTTTGTCTTGGGGACCACGTGAGGGTAGAGTGCCCTTCCATCCAAGTGAGCACTTAGTTAAGCTTTTTTAAGCTCTTCCTCCTACAGCTTCTTAACTCTGTGGATTAGCTCTCAGCCAGTAACACAGAACACCCTCTCCATGTCCGTGTCAGGAGCACCCTGAACAAGCTACTTGCAGAAAGATTCCCAGAATGTATTCAACACTCCTTCAATATTTTAATTCTATCTTTGGAACAAGTGGCATCAGCAGACATTTAACACATAGACCAACCTGCAAAGCCCCTCAGCAAACAGTTCCGCGATGTTACATTTTAATGTTCTGCCTTTAGATTTCACATGAAGATCCTTATCAAAAAAACATCTGAAAGTAAAACCACACCTGAGAAATTTGTTTAAAAATTTAAAGTAAAAGTATTATTTCCTTTGAAGAACAGCTATGGTCCCCCCTTTGGGATAAAAATTATATTACAGGTTGAGTGTCTCTTTCCTGACCTCCCTGTCAGGAAACCCAGAGTGAAATTTTAATCATAATCACAATGCTAACCCTTACAGATAACACACTTGTATTCTTCTCCTCCCCCTACACCCCTAGTTTCTGATTTTCTATTTTTCATTTATCATTTCACTGCCAAGATTTCTCATAAGTCACCTCAAAGCCACTTTGGGAACATGCAGGATATAAAGTACCTGTCACTCATTGAGTCAACATCAATGAATGAATTCAACCTGTTTCTAATCAGTGGCTTGTAGGTTTACTACAATAGGAGACACTTAGGAGGTGCGCTGAGAAGGATATTAGAATGCATCACCAAGTGAAACAATTAGTCTTCCCTGGAAATTTGAAAGAAAATTCTCATGTGGCTCCCTTTCCCATGTGGTCTAAGTGCTGGATGGGGACAGAAAAGATCAAATGACTCTGAAGGTTCTTTACACCTGTGATTCCAGAGCAGT
>NW_017731548.1:514796-527554 GCF_001890085.2 Hipposideros armiger | reverse complement strand
CTATGAACAGATCCATGTACACTTCATCACAGGTAAAAGAAAGTTGGCAGGTCACCTCACCTCTCAACGTGAAAGCTATCATATTACTGCCACTGTGCCAAACTGAATCCCTGTAGCAAAAGTACCATTTTCTAAGAAACTGAAGATGAAAAATAATAGTTTGGATATGAAAAAAAAAAATCAGAAACACCGGATAGGACTTCAAATTATTTAAGAAAGAAAAAAACCCACCTAGACAAACTCACATTCTCTTTAGTGTATATGTGGAATACTTAGCTATTTGTGGCATAAGAATATTTGAAAGAGAGCTGCATATTTCATTGAGAAATCTGTGAATGCTATGTGTTCACCCCAAACTTTTCAAAGTAGCCGAAGTTCAGAGTTCTTTGTCACCCACACTCTTTCTCTGTCTGTCTATAGATTGTATGATCTTTCTTTTCTTTGAATATCCTTGTAATTCTTGGATCTAGAGTGTGTTCCTTTATGGATGAAATACAAATTTATAAAACCGATAAATTAGGGGGTTGTTTGATTTACAAAAGGTTCTTAACTTATGAAAAAATTCACTCTGGGATACTTTAGGTATACTGCAAATACCTCGGGACCTTCCCTAAGTGGTGTGGTTCCTGGACTGCAGCCCTGCATCACTGGAAACTTGTCAGGAACACAGGTTCCTCGCCCCCCTCCCCCCAGATCGAGAGTATCAAAATCTGCCTTTATACAAATTGCCACGTGGTTTGTATGAACATTAAGGTTGAGCAGCATTTTTCTAGCCTATTGTCAGACACAAATAACATTTTATAAAAACCCTGCTTACATCTATTTCTAAGAGTACCCCTCACACGTCAAATGAAAGATAGCCCTTTAAGTTGACAGTGAAAACACAGAAGGGATAAAATCACTAACTTCTTACATACTCAGTTCCCCACAAAACATCTAGAACTACAAAATTTAAATGCTAGATTAAAACAAAAAATGTATTCTAGTAACCAGGATGATAAACAAAACATTTACTCTGTGGTCCTGAGGAATGCCCAAGTTAAAATGCAAAGCCATGCTGTCTGTCCCTTAAAACACTTGTGAAAGAGCAGGCTAGCACATTTTGTTTTGGTTTGGTTTTTTATTTGTTTTGTTTAGGAAGTACTCTTGGAAAATAGCTACATTTAGCTGTTCTTCTGCAAAATTACCTCCATTAGGCATTGATAGCACTAAATGACTATCAGCTGTGGCAGCTACAGGTCGGCCATTCTGGGTCCCTGGGGCTTCTGTGGCATGATAAGGCGGGGGTGGTGTGTCAACTAAAAGAAAGCAGTAAAACAAAGGAATGTCAAACTGATAAGCTACACAAAGACACCCTGATCCAACCTTTTTGGCCGTTAAACTCCTGGGCTTGGTGGACAGTGCTTTTTGCTAGAGAGACCAGTAACATAATAAGGGTATTATGAAGTGACATTGTGAGTGTCCTATAGGAAAAGGGGGTTGTCCTAAGCTCCTCCCTAAAGGGTTGATTAGTTTTCCCTCTAACTTATGAATTATTATGGAGTTCAAATGGCTTCATGGTAAGATTTTCAAATCTAGGAGCTGTTCTCCTAGCTTTTCTCAAGAGCAGAAGAGTCTGTTATCTGGCTTTCAAAACAAATGAGCTAAATGAGCTAAATATTCAGTTCCTCAGTTGCCATGGATTGTACTGTACAATGGCCACAGAGATGTTCTGTCTCAGGTAGTTCAAAATGGCCCCCCAAATACAGAACAGCTGAAACCTGATTATAACCTTGAGCCCAAGGCACACTGAGAAGGGCTCTTCTCCCCAGATATCAGTTGTATGATTAGACAGTGATCATGGTTAGGAAAATGGCATGCATTCAAGTAGCTCATATCTTATCAGAAATGAATTCATAACACAATAAAAACTCCTGAGGCAGAAGGAAAGCTCTTTAGTGAGAACCTCAGTATAACTGATTCCTTCCGTATATATTTCTAATGTTAATAGTGGAGTTCAACACCATAAAAGCTTGAATCAGTCTGCCTTTATTGACTTGTCCATTCAAGTAGTTCCCACACTCAAGTGTGCATAAAAATCGCCAGTGGAGCTTGTTAAAAATGCAGATTCCTGGCCTCACCCGCAGAAATTCTGAGTTCATCAATCAGGGGTTGGACGTAGCCAGGTATGTTTTAATAGGCACTTAGGAGGTCCGCCAACCACACCGCATAAGCATGGAGAAGGCATTTCCATATGAGAAAATGAACTATAACCCTGGTGAAAAAGATATAAAAAGCAAGGTGACCCTTTTGCAGGTCCTGGAGTAAATCTACCTATAAAATAAAGGGGCTGGACATGGAGAGTTACCGCATGACCCAGCAGTTGCACGCCTAGGCATCTTCCCAAAGGAATTAGAAGCAGGGGCTCAGATACTTGCACATCCATGTCATAGCATCATTATTCACAGAAACCAAAAGATGGAAACATCCCAAATATCGATAAATCAATAAATTGATTTTTTTTAAATGGGGTCTATCCATATAATGGAATATTGTTCAGTCACAGAAATGAAGTAACTGATAGGTGTTCCAACATGGACGAACTGGGAAACACTGTGCTTAGTTAACCAAGCCAGACACAAAAGCACAAATATGGTATGATTCCATTTACATGAGGTGCCTTAGACTAGGCAGATTCAGAGACAGAAAGTGGATTAGAGGTACCAGGAGCTGGAAGGAGGCAGGGAATGGGGAATTATTGCTTAATGGGTAGAGTCTCTGAGGTGATGAAAAAAATTTGGAACTAGATAGTGGTGATGGTTACATAACATTGCGAATGTACTTAATGGATGGTACACTTAAAAATGATTAACATGGCCAATTTTATGTGATATATATTTTACCACAACTTTAAAAATATAATACCATACATGAAAAACCATTGAACTGCACTTTAAGTGGACGAATTATATGACATGTGGATTATATTTCAATAAAGTTGTTAAAAAAGTTTAAGAAGCTGAACCAGTTAACGTCAAAAGTTCCTTCGAGTCTTTTTTATCCATAGATCTGTTATTCAGGTTGGAATTTTGCTTTAACCATTCAGAGAAGAATTATTTTCTTTGAAATTAAAAGGGCTGTTCCCACTGTGAGACACTAATCAGCTTCTGTGTAGCACTGGGATCTGTCCTTCTTGTGTGGGAAGAGAGAAAAAAGCCATCAACCTGTTAGTTTAACCAGTGCAGAAACACAAAGTCAGTACAGGAAATCTTTATAGCAAAAATGTGTTTTAAGTAAATATAGAAGGTGCCAAAAAATGTATACACATTTTAAGAAAGAAAAAAACTGAATTAAAATTGTAATACTCAATATATACTGATAACAAAAAATGAATACAAGTCATGTTTGACTTCTGCAATTACAAGAGGTCCTCAAAGTGGTTACCATCAGCATAATTTTAATACAGTTTTTTCCTTTCTTAAAATGTGTATTCATTTTTCTGGCACCCTCTACATATATTATGTGATACAACTATCCTCTTGTCCCTTAACTAGGGCTCTGTCCTCAAATGGATCCTCTGTCTGTTGTGTCCCTTTCTCAGGGACTTCAGCCACTTGTAAGAATTCGACCACCTCCTCCGCTATGTGTGAACGACCCCTGGACCACATCTCAGCTTTCATCCCCACAGAAAGTCCTGGTATTCTTCCTCCTCAAATTCAATGCCTTCTTTCCATCCCTTACATCCCTTCTTGCGTTCAAGTCCTTATAATTAATAGCCGGGACTGCAGTGGCCTTTATCACACTCTGTTAATTATGAGTGTTCTCAATAGTCATCACCTCTGGAAGGTCAGAGACCATTGTTGGAATCAATCATCACTGTACCTCTAACACCAGCACAGCGCCTGACACTTAGCAGGTGCTCAGTCATTAGTTACTGACTCAATAAAACCTGTATTTATGACTCTGAGCTCTGCTCTCAGGTTCCAAATGCCTGTGTAATCAACCAATGAGCAGCTTCTGCATTTTGGACTCTGTGCTAGACATACAAGAGAAGACAACTGACAGCTGGAGAAAACAGACACAAGCAATTATATAATAGCATGAAAATTTAACAGTAGCTGTATATGTAAAATAGTAGGTGCACTGCTGAGGGGGCAAAAGGAAAAACTGAATTAGCTTGAAAAGAAAGAGGCAACTTCTTTGTCTTCTCACATTTTATGAGCTAAGGACAGGGACAATTTATATTACTCTTTTAGTTTTCCTTTCAACACCCTAAGGCAATGCTTGCATATAGTGAGAGTTCAATGAATATCTGTTAAATAAGTGACTATATGAAGAAATGAATGGGGTAAATCACCAAATGCATGTCTGCATGCCTTCAGGAACTTGTTTGCTCAGGATATTATTTACCTCACCCTCATGAGGTACACGGAATCTGTTTTTCATTAACTAACTTATATAAATGTGGTGTTCCATGCATTTATCACAGTGTGTTTGGTTCGCCCTCTGCATTCCACAGACTTTTTCAGTTCAGCAAGTATGGACTGACTGGGTCTACCCTCAAGATGCTGTGCTGGCTTCCCACAGTGAAAACAGAGCGCACGGATGGACCTGGGGCCTCCTTCTGCCCCACGGACATGCACACATCTTTGGTTGGTAGGGGCTCCCTTTGTTTGTTGAAAGAGGCAGCCAAAGAAAAGGACTAGCACTGATCCTTCGCACTGCTTGTCCTGCTAGGCTTAGAGAAATCTTTTATATGTTATTATTGCACTGCCTTTTTAAAAAACATCCCTGGAAATTCCCAAGATGGATGCTGCTCAAATCCATTTTGTTTCTGAGAGCTTCCAGAGGATGAGAACCAGAAACCAGAGCAAAGGCACGGAGCTCTAGAGCAATGGTCCCAGAGTGGGGGCAGCCCTGATCATCCCAGAGGCTGGGCAGGGTCCCAGGGCCCGCAGGAGCTTGCCGTGAGAACTTTAAAGTGCTGTATGGACATGAGGTTCAGTGATTATAATCACGATAGTTACACCATAGATAACTGTGCTGTGTTCCCTGTGGACCTGCAGCTTGCACTGACCTGAGTGCTGATACGGGCTCTCTGGCTCGGAAGGGCTTCCTGGGGAGTGAGGGTAGCTGGCCGAGCACGGGGACTGCGAGAACACTTGCCCCGGTGAGGGAGGGAATGCAGAGCACGGAGGCTGCTGGAATGAGTCGGGGTAGGTGGCGTTGTGCGGCATAAGAGGCTCACTGTGGAGGGAAGCACTGCGGAACTTGGCCAGAAGGCTGAGCTGGGGGTTATATTCGCTGTGTCTTGGCACCAGGACAGGCGGCAGCACTAGGATAAGAAAGGGAAGAGCATGTTAGAAGTGAACGTTGGCTCGTCGGCACATAACAGAGTGGAAACTTGCTGGTTTTGTCTGTCCGTTTTCAATGATAAAACTCCCTTTTTCCTTTGGGACATACCACTCCACCATTCTTTCTGTTCATCGTGAAATGGTCAATTAACAGCTTACTAACTCTTCCCAAAAAGTGAGCTTGTGAATCAAGCTAAACCAATGGTCCTTGCAGCCTGAATCTTAAGCAGAATTAACAAAAAGCTTAAAGGAGAATCATTCTGATGTCAGCATGAGAAACTGCCTATTCATTCCTAACAAAGAGATTACCAGAGCCGCCCTATACCTGGTCCTTTTGAAGACCTAATTGTTCACATCTCCTTTTGATTCTGCCAATAAGGTGTTCAGTTGTTGTTGTCGTTTTTTTTGTGACAAAATACGTTTCTACTGCTTACAATAAAACCAAGTGATGCTCAAAATATTTTTCCTTCAGAGACCATGATGAATTATTTAGATGACCAAAGTAAGTTTTAGGCTCAGCCGTGTTGCTAAAGTAAAAACTATCTACCTGTGTTTCCAGAAAGATTTAAAGGCAACTAAAAGTTATTAAGTAACAGATAAACAGTGAGTAATAATAAAAGTGAATAAGTAAAAGGCAAGCAGCCATAGAGGACTTATACATAAAGCCTGTTTATTTTATTATGTTCCTTCTGGGTTCCACAATTTAAAAAGAACATGAGTTTTCTCGATCCTAATTCTATATAAAAACTTAGGAATGGATGCAATTCTCAAGGTCAAGCATTGTCCGGACATTCATAGGTTCTATTGACTTCTAATGTGTCGCAATGCCTGGCAGAAAGAAGGTATTCCATAAGTGTTGTTGAGGTGCAACCTATGACCAATGTAAGTGCAGGCAGAGATGCAAAGAAAACAGGAGAGGAAGTGACCAAAGAAACAGCTGAAGAATATTTCCCAGAACTATAGGAAAATCTATGTCATTAAATTGAATAGAGCCAGAGTGCACAGTCCAATTAATGAAAGAAGTTCCAAACCTAGTCATACCTCTTGAATTTCAAACATCAGGACAAGTGGAATACTCTAAAGGTTCCCAGCGGAACACCTCAAAGTCACCTACAAAGAAATGAGAATCGAACAGACTCACGAGTTTCCATCACCAATGCTGGATACTAGAATGCAATGGACCAGTGCTCTTCTAAGGGAAAACAATTCTTATCTCCAAAACCCACAATGGAGACCAATAGAATTGCCAAAAAATAATAGAAACTATAAACCAAAATATATATTAAGGTTTGAGAAGAAGAAGAAAGCAATATAAATTAGCTAAATCCTCATCTTTCATGTTATAGAATCAATGAAACTGTCTATAGGTGATAAATTTGGAAACACATGTATAAGCATATTATCTAGAGTTACCTCCATGGTTTTTAGTAATAATAAAGGGAACTCGGAAAAGAACAAAGCAAGAACGATTAAAAGACGTTGTTCCTACAGATAGATAGGATAGCTCTTGTTTTCGATCCATTATGGATTTCTTACCACATGCAAATACTGATAAAAAATTTCATAAAAAGTTGTGACTTTAAACAAAACCACAAGTGAGAGTAGCAGAGAAACAAATGATTTTCCCCCCTTTAAAAGTCAGTGTTCGTATGTACTACCTATGACATTAGAGAATAAACACTCAACATTGCCCTGCAAAAATTACCTGGACAATAATAAGCCTCTGAATTTCCTTTTATGTATCCTATGAATATGTAGGAATGAAAACATGAGTTGCCTCCGAAATAGCCTGAAAGTGAGGGGCTCACAGTAAATGACATATGGCTTCTTTTCAGTGATGCGTCTTCATCACAATGTTAACAAAGCTCAAATAAACACTCATTTTCCTTTTTTGGATGAACAGGAATTTGAATAATCTCTGTGACTTCAGTTTTAATGTGAGATATCTACAGTGTATTCCTACCATTGATAAACACAATGCTGCACACCCTCCTGAACGCAGGCTTCTATTTATTTTGCATTCTGCAGAACTGAGGCACCAAAGAAGAGAAAGAATATGTTTTTCTTTATTGAGACAAAGATCTTGATAACATATTTTTACCATCTGGGNTCAGAGATTACCTACAAACCTGTGAGAGGACAGTTTCCATTCACCAGTCTCCTAGTGAGCATCTTGTTACAAGGTTGCTAACCTCTGCCCACAATGCCAAAGAAGGATGACAGACATGCATCTTTTAATAGGGGCTCCATTCAAGATGGACATGGTGAGCTATCAGGGCATCTATGGACCTCTGAATTATCTGCTTATTTTGGGTGATTGTGCATACATGGATTTTTCTAGCGAGATAGTCCATAGGTATTTTTCTTCAAATTCTTAAAAGAACCTGTTACCTCCAAAAGGTAAAACAAAAACAAAAACAAAAAACACTGAATTAGAAAAAAGAGGAAAAGGAGAAGGTAAAAGAGAGGAAAACAACAAGCTGAAAAAACTAAAAAGAATAATGACTATTAAAACTGACTAAATTGGTTATTGGAGGAGGGCCTTGAAAAAAAAACAAAAAACTAGAGTCAGTGGATTCTGGTAAGATGACAGAGAATAAAGCACCAGAAATCTGTCTCCTCACCTAGAAAACAAAAGAAGACAGTAATGCAGGAAATGAGGACCAAAAGCTATCAGGTACATATAAAACAAACAGCAAACTGGCAGAAGGAAGTTCCTCTTTATCATTATTTTAAATCTAAATGGATTAAAATCTCCAACTAAAAGAGATTGGCAGAATGAATAAAAGCACATGATCAACTCTACTTTGTCAAAAAGAGACTCACTTTAGAGCCAAAGACACAAATAGACTGAAAATGGAAGTATGGAAAAGTTCTTCTATGCAAACAGCAACCAAAAGAGAGCAGAGTGATTATACTAATATCAGACAAAATAGACTTTTAAAAAAAAGGCTAAAAGAGATGAAGCACATTATATATTAATAAAAGCTTCAATACAGAAAGAGGACATAACAATTATAAACATTTATGCACTTAATTTCAGACTGGCAAATATATATGAAGCAAAACTGACAGAATTGAGGGCCAGCCAAGTGGCGCACTGGTTAAGAGCTGACTTGGNACTGATCTGCCTTGTCCGGGAAGAGCGCAATGATGGTGCCAACTTAACCAGTGAAGCAACGTCCTCTACAATTAGACTGAAGAACAAAAGGACAGCAACTTGTCTGTTTCCCTTCCCCCAATTCCCCAATAAAAATCTTTAAAAAAAAAAAAAAGAATTGCTTTTGTAGAAGTTACACAAAGTCACATACGTAAGCATGTGCACAGAAAGTATTGCTGTCACATTTGTTATTCTGCCTGAAAATCAACTGAATTCTTCTTTGCTCTCTCATCCCAAAGAGACACTCTTTCCCAGTTATTCAACAATCCCATTTAAATTTCCTAAGATAGAACTGCACTTCCTCTTCTGTGAAATAGCTGGCTTAAACAAAACCCCCTCCTTCCAGATTTTAGAAACCAGCTATCTTATTAATGTTTAAAGTGGCTGTTGATAGTATTTTGGAGCAAGCTGACTCATTTTAGTATCTTGGAATCAACCTAGTTCATAATCTCAAACTACTGCTTGTTTAATATGCATTAAACATAATTTTCTCCTACGCTTCCCAAGAGGCAAAAATTGTACTTTCTGAGTCCGATTATATACACGCCTTTGAACAAAGGCGCTATCTGCACCGCTGCTACTGTGATCATTACCAGGCACCTGATGCCAGAAGGAGGGCAGCTTGGGTACACAAAAATTGATGCCATTTAATACATATAAAGCAACACATCACTTTATCTAGCATTGTATACAGGTAAACTATGGCGAAAAGGAGAGTTGAGGGCTTGATAGCTGTTCTTTTTCACTCGGCAGTTTGACTTACACTCAGTTTTATTTGGAAAGGTTGATGTTGTGGCTTAACAACCCTGAATTAATAAAGTATAGTTAAGTCACTGTGTACAAGTCCTGTTTACTTATTCGAGACAGGCTGCATGAAAGTAATGGTTGCAGAGGGTTGAGAGCCTGAAGGAGGAGAAGTAGCACAACACAGAATCATCTGAATTCCAATAGCGCTTTGAATTCTGCTTAGTTTTACACAGGATTTGTTATTAGTAAATTGTAGCATAAATCTTCAAGCTTAGATCCATGGTAGAAAAGGGCTTTTTATAAAAATGTTCAGCAATGTTAAGCTAAATATAACTTTTAAAAGCTTTGGCTCCATGAGACAAACAACAGTGCTATAAACTAGGGTTTGTTGTTGTTGTTTTATAGCTATTCAAATCAATTTACTGGAAGACAATACTTTTGTAAAAATAACAAAAATATACTATATTGCAGTGTAGCTAACAAGGAAAGAATAAGTATTATTTCATTAAAATTTTTCATTTGAGGTCCAGACGAGTGGTGTGATGGTTAAGAACTGGCTTCAGATGCCAGAGGGCCCCGGTTCGGATCCCACATATGAGGGCCAGTGACACTGCCCTCTACAGCTAAGATGCTGAANTTGTACCAGACCTGAACCACATAGCGTGGCCTGAAGACAGGTAACACTTCACTAATTGTTGGGTACCAGTCTATGAAGGTACAAGTATTGGAATTGAGGATTAATGGTTATAAACTTTAACAAAAATTTGACAGAGTAATTTTATATCTGTTGAAATGAATGACAACAAAAAAATGGGCTTGTATTTTGTAAGTCTTTTTAAAATTTCATTCACCTAGTAAAAGTATCAATTTTTGAAGAACTGGAGATTTAAAAAATAAAGCTGGTCCTTCACAGATTGTTTAAGGACTGAAATAGATAACTCAAGTGGTTATGAGTAAAAAGAAAATCAGAATGCAGCCTCAATGTTCCTAAAATGTGAGGTCAAAAAAATGAGAGATTTCACAGGCAAAGCATAAATTTCACAGTAAATTAGGGACCCAGCAAACTTGCTTAACATTAACATCTTCATTGTTCTCAAAATACAGAGGGTGCCAAAAAAGCGTATACACATTTTTAAGAAAGGAAAACTGTATTAAAATTGTAATACTCAATATATGCCAATAACAAAAGATGAATACAAGTCATGTGCTTATTTTTTTTGGCACCCCCACTATTTACTTTAAAAATGGCCAAAAAAAGTAACATATTAAAATTCCTTTTCTATGAAAAAGTCAAGTTAGGAATTAAAAACCTGTGTGGTTTAAATATTATCTTAAAAATTAATACAATCTTTACCCATTTTTCATTTTAGAAACCCAAACTTAAAATATGATGATATGAAATATATCTGCCATACATAAAAACATTCACACTACCATTCCTAAAAGAATCTTACATAACATAAAAACTAAACTATGAAATAATCCTTTAAAATTATGTTTTCAGGTGTTCAAAGGGAAACCCAGATACATTATACAAGATACTTTTCACAACTATACTACTCAGGAAGAGAGATGTGATTTCTTAATGAACATTTTTTCATTGGGTGTATTTTTTTTTTTTTTAATGTTTACTAGAGCTCAAATCTTTAAAACAAAAAAAAGAATCAGGTCATTTCTGCTATAAACTCAGACACTAAAGACTTTTTTCTTTTCTTTTTTTTTAAGTACGAAAGATTGCCCAGAGAGAAGCAGGAAAGAAGGGAAGAAAGCAAAGACCTACACAATCTGAAGAAAATGCGTCAGATTCACCAGGAGGATGGCACTTTCTCATTACAATTTCACAGGGACTCAATCCCGGAATGAAGTGACTAAGAGGCATTCCCACCCAGGCCTGTGACTTCCTTGACAACAGGTTTACAACATGATGGTTAGACAGGAGCCTGAAAGGTGACCTCGCTAAGCCTGCTGTCATGGGGCGCGAAGCCCAGCTGTAAGGTTAACTGAAGCCTGGAGCCCCGCGGCAGCCTGCACTCCCATCACAGCTTGTCTACTTAGAACCGTCTCAGTGGACATGGCCATTTTCCTGAGCTCACACGGCAGCCCTTAGGTCTCCTAGAATGAAGCCGCTGGCCAACCAGGGAAAGGAAGCTCCTGTAACAATCATTTCCCTACAGCCACAGCAACACGCAATCCAAAGAGAAATGCAGTCAAACTGTTAAACAGCCAGTGTGAAGAAATGAAGATCAATACCCAACTTATCCAAAAAGGGGGTGATGGTGGGGGGAACTGTATGCATGTATGCACATACATACACATCTGGGAATGTGAGGAGTTTAGGACATTACTTTCCTATATTTAAAGCCATATTTAAGAACAACTACCAATCTTCCTCCAACCTCCCTTGTTTTCAGTCCTTGGATGATTTCCAGCAACTCTTTCACTGGCTGTTTTCAGACCCAAAAATGAGATGCCTCCACTTACCTGAGCTTGGGGAAAGTGACAGCCAAGAAACCTTTATTTTAGCTCAGTTCAGTTCAGTTGAGGGAGAGGAGTCGGGGAGGAGGGTGTTGATTATTTACAGTGAATCATATGAAGGCCACATAAGGCCTTCACAGGCTCCAGAACTAGAAAAACACGATGGTGATGATGACTCCAAAACACATCAAAATAAAACTAAATTTTTCAAAAATCACACAGAGCTGACACGTATGCTGAAATGAAAATTCTTTCTAGATTTTTCTGACGATAAAATTTTGGATTAGTTCCTCAACACTGAACCTCCCCTCCCCACCCCTCTCTCTCTGGGGAGGGGTCCTTGTCTTGCTTGTACCCCCCATCACTCTCCATCAACTGGAACACACCTCCTTAACTTTTACAATAAACCATGATATCACGAAGAAAACTCACCTGGCGTCTCTACCCGGCGGTAGTGGTAGGGGTTAATGCACACCTCTTTCTGCTTGGAGCCAAATGGGAACTCACAGCACTCCAGGGGCTTCAACTCATGGTGAGATTGGAGGTCAGGCCAACGCCACACTCGGCAATAAATAACGTGAGGCAAGCCCTTGCGGTGGGACACCTGCAGCCGCCCGTCCAAGGACCGGGGAATTGTAACGCATTTGCTGGGCTGCCCTGGACAACTGAGGGCCCTCTCCAGCTCATCCATGGCTCCTTTCTTCTTCTTGAGCTTCTTCACTAGAGAGTCTACTGCCTTCTCCGCCCACTTTTCCTCTTCATCTCCTTGCTTCCAGCCTAGCAGTCTCTTCACTGCCGGGCTGGTGAAGGAGAAGAGGGAGCTGATGGGGGTGCTGGAGTGCATAAGAGGTGGACAGCAGGCGTCCACGGCACACCGGAACTGGACAGACAGCCCTTCACTGCCGGCAGGGCTTATGGAAAGTAAGCAGCAAGTCACTCTCCAGGGATGTCATAGGTCCTCCTCGGTTTCTGGTGGTAACTGTGACTGACTCGGGTTGGGAAGCGCGCTGACTTTCTCCTAAGCCCTGGAATGGACTGGCCAG
>NW_017731548.1:510636-513634 GCF_001890085.2 Hipposideros armiger | reverse complement strand
GCGGGACCATAAGATATATGGTCAAATGATTTTTGACAGGGAACCAAGACCATCCAATGGGAGAAAGGACAATCTTTTCAACAAATGGTGCTGGGAAAATTGGATATCCACATACAAAAGAATAAAGTTGGACCCTTACCTAACACCATATACAAAAATCAACTCAAAATGCATCAAAGACTTAAATGTAAGACCTAAAACTATAAAACTCTTAGAAGAAAACATAGGGCAAAAGTTTCATGACATTGAATTTCTTGGACATTACAAGAAAGGCACAAGCAACAAAAGGAAAAAAAATGCACAAAGTGGACTTCATGAAATTTTTAAAAATGCATGGATCAAAGATACTATAACAGAGTAAAAAGGCAACCCACAGAATGGGAAAACATATTTGCAAATCATATGTCTGATAAGGGTTTAAAATCCAGAATATATAGAGACCTCTTATAACTCAACAACACAAAAAACCAAACAACGTGATTTTAAAAATGGGCGGAGAACTTGAATAGACATTTCTCCAAAGAAGATACACAAATGACCAATAAGCCCATGAAAAGATGCTCAATGTCAGTAATAATTAGGGAAATGCAAATCATAACTACAATGAAATACCAGCTCACACCCATTAGGATGGTTACTATAAAAACAAACAGAAAATAAGAGATGTTGGCAAGGATGTAGAGAAATTGGAACCCTTGTGCAGTTAGTGAAAATGTAAAATAGTGCAGCTGCTGTGGGAAACAGTATGGCAGCTCCTCAACAGACTAATAATAGAATTACCATATGATCCAGCAGTTCCATTTTTGGGTACATACCCCAAAAACCTGAAAGCAGAGACTTAAACAGATATTTGTACACCAAGGTTCATAGCAGCATTATTCACAATAGCCAAATGGTGGAAACAATGCAAATGTCTGTCATTGGATGCTGGATAAACAAATGTGATGTATACATACAAAGGAATATTATTCAACCTTAAAAAGGAAGGATATTCTGAGACCTGCTATAATATGAGCAAACCTTGAAGACATTATGAGAAATAAAGTAAACTAGTCACAAAAGGACAAATGCTGTATGATTCCACTTATTTGAGGTACCTTGGGTAGTCGAATTCAAAGAGACAGAAAGTATGAAGAAAAAATGGTGGTTACCAGAGCTGTGGGGAGGGATGGTGGGTTACTGTTTAATGGGTATAAAATTTTAGTTTTACAATATGCAAAAAGTTAGGGAGATGGATGGTGTGCTGGTTGCACAATACTGTGAATGTTATGAANAAATAAAACAGAGGACAGAAAATAAATCAATGAAACCAAGAGCTGGTTCTCTGAAAAGATCAACAAAATTGTCACACTTTTTGCCAGATAAGACTAAAAAAAGAAGAAAACTCAAATGACTCAAATCAGAAATTAAGGTGGCGACACTGCTACCAATTCTACAGAAATAAAAAGGTTATAAGAGAGTACTATGAACAACTATACACCAACATATTGGATAACCTAGATGAAATGGACAAATTCCTAGAAACACAAAACCTACTAAGAACTAATAATCAAATCTTAACAGATCTATAACTAGTATGGAGAGTGAATAAGTAATAAAAAAGTCTCCCAACAAAGAATCCCATCACCTGATTGCTTCACAGGAGAATTCTACCAAATATTGAAAGAAGCATTGATACCAATCCTCAAACTTTTCCAAAAAATTGAAGAATGAACATTTCCTAACTCGTTCTACAAGGCTAGCATTACCCGGAAACCAAAGCCAAACAAAGGCACTATAAGAAAACTATATACCAATATCCCTTATGAATATTGATGTAAAAATACTCAAGAAAATACTAGCAAGTTGAATTCAGCAGCATATTAAAGTTATTCACCATTACCAAGTGGGATTTGTCCTAAAATGCAAGGATGGTTCAACTTACAAAAATCAATGTAATACACCACATTAACAGAATGAAGGAAAAAAAGAACACATCGTCATTTCAGTTGATGCAGAAAAAGCATTTGACAACATTCAACACCCTTTCAGGATAAATATTCAACTAGGAATAAAAGAAAACTATCTCAACATATTAAAGGCCATATGTGCAAAACCCACAGGAAACATCATATTCAATGGTGATATACTAAAAGCTTTTCCTCTAAGATTAGGAACAAGGCAAGAATGCCCACTTTGCCACTTCTAGTCAACATAACACTGGAAGGTCGAGCCAGAAAAATTAGGTATAAAATACAAATAAAAGCATACAAATTAGAAAGAAATAAGAAAAATTATCTGTTTGTAAATAAACCTGATTTTATGTGTAGAAAACCCTAATGATTCCACACAAAAAGAAACATAATTACAACGAATAACCAGAGCTAGCAATGTTGAAGTATACTGTGGAGAGCCAGAGGTCTGCAGTAAGGGTTAAGCCTGGCAGCTGGCAAGATGACAGGCTCTCAGGCCCGGGTGAGCAGCATGGGAAGGTTGTTAGATAGATCTCATTCTCCACTGTGACGCTGAAGAAAGAACAAGCCTACGTCACAGACAACCTTGAAAGTTACAGAATGAACTGCCAGTCTGTTAGCAGTTTCTATTTGCTATACTTTGTCTCACTTCAGGAACATTTGCTTCCCCACTCCGTCAAGCTCCCAAAACTCCTTACCTAAGGAAAACTACTTTTGCTATAAAAAGCTGTGTGCAAATAATAAACAGTGCCACTCTCCACCATCAGCGGGCACTGGACCTCCTGAGCCCAATTTTCGTCTCTGTGTCTTCCTTTTCTAATTTCCTCATCCAGTCAACTCAGGTTAACCTTCTAGGTGCCTGGTTGATGAGCCAGGTGGCCACGATAGATAAGCAGGCCTCGTCAGTCTACAAAGTCAACACACAAAAATCAGTTGCATTTCTATGCACTAACAATAAACAATCTGAAAAGAAGATTACAAAAACAATACCATTTATAATAGCATCAAATACTAGGAATTAACCAAAAAGGTGAGGGACTTCTACA
>NW_017731548.1:505971-508226 GCF_001890085.2 Hipposideros armiger | reverse complement strand
CAGAATTCAGACCCCAGCTCTGTCTCCAGACCCACAGCCTCAGCCACTGCGCCATAATCCTGCTGCCAAAGGAGATGGGAGGACAGCAAGAATGGCTGCCTCCCCCGTCATGAGAGCCCCTGAACTCAAGGCTGTGTCAGAGCTATACGGAAATGCAGGGACATGGGGGAGGGCATGCACGGCAGGAAGTAGGCTAGAAGCCCTGCAATGTCTCTTCTATCTCCAAAATGTGATTCTAAAGAGGTTTGCAGCACAACTGAAGGACTGGCTCTCTGTTCTAAAGGAATGGATCAACCAAAGCCAGGCCTCACTTATTAGGCAGCATTCACTCATTCATTCCACAAAAGTTACTAGGAGCACATACTATGTGCCAGGTACTACCTAGTGGTGACCAAAACAGACATGGTCCTTGCCCTCAGAGTCTTAAACAAGCAAATATTAACAAAACATGGAGTAGAATGCAGTAAACAAACATGGCACTGGGATAGAGAACTTTTGCCTGGAATTCTCATTCCACAGCTTCTGAAGAGGCTGGCACGTTCTCTTCCTCCTGGTTTAATTGTTACCTCCTCAATAAGTTCTTCACCAGTAGGTCCAGGCAAAAGTTCTAAGAGGGTGGCATGGGGTGGGGAGAATTTGGTGTGACTGGGTAACTGAAGGAAAGCCTGGATGGCCAAGGAAGTAGACAAGGAGGTGAGTAGCTAGAGGTGAGGCACAGGGGGCGGGTTGGAGGCAGTTTACGCTGGACCTTGAAGGCAATATGTGGAAAATGGATTTTATTTTAAGTGCAAAGGGGAGCCTATGAATGCGTTTAAAAGGCAAAACAAGTTAAATGATCTTATTTTTAAATAATCAAACTGACTGCTTCTGTGGAGAAAGGGTGGGACGAGAAACAAGCAGGATGAGACCCAAATAGAAGGCATTGTAAGTACAGGTGAGGCCATGGGAGACCAACAGGGACAGGAGCTGCTGGAGAAGGTTGTTTTAAGATGGGGGCTTCTAGAAAACATCTTATAGATCAAGATGAATTAATCGGTAAAAAAGAAAAAATTCATGTTGCATAAGATGGAGAGAGGAAGGGGGGCCGCCGAAGGGCAGAGGAGAGAATGAGGGCAGATACTCGCACAGGTAGCTGTGTCCATCTGGTCACAGGAAGATGAGTGCATTCCCTCTGAAAGATTACATCTTGAAACATTTGGTAAGACTGGGAGTAGGGGAGGGTGAGAGATTTGAGGAGCAAAGAAAAGGTGGGAAGTAGGGAGAGAGTGGGGAAGCATGAGTGTGTTCTGAAATGCTGGATAGAAAACAAAAGGCAAGCTCCTGCAGGGACCAGTCAGTCAGCATGGCTGACAACAAAGCCAGTCTAAGGTCCCACTTAGAGGCGCTTCGGAAAAAGTAGCTCTGCTCTTGGAAAACGAGGATTGCTTACTGCTCAGTCCGAAACCTGGGTCCTTTACCATTGGGCTCTTCCTTGATGATACTAGGTGACCACAGCTGGATAAAGAAGCAGGATAGCCAAGCCGGTATTTGGGCACTTATCTATAAGAGTTGCAAAAATATGACTGCAATAAACTCAAACTCACATTCCTACCAAGTAGGCAGTGCCCTCAAGTGGGTGAAAAAGTAACACTTCTAAATATTTTTTGTGATGAGCACGCCACTCAGTACTTGGAAGTTGCAAAGTCAGAAGAAATTATGAAATGGTAATACAGGGTACTTATGTTCCTTACAGAAACACATGATTAACTTGTCTTTTGAGCCCTTTAATATAACAGCTTAGAGAAAGGGGCTGGAGATAAATACTTTCGTAACTCTGAAAAGGTGCACAAAACACTGACAGCATTAGTTGCTTTTGGAAAGGAAATGGTGGTGGGAGAGAAGGATGGAAGACATGCTACTTCTGTACCTTTTGAACTTTGTGTCAACTGAAAAATACCTCCAGAGTCAGAAAGATCACAACAGAAAACAGGGAAGAACTGCAAAAAAGTAGGGAATATTTTTTCCGTTGTTTTTCCAAGCACTGACTCTGCATCATACTTGAATTTCTTTCTGCGTAAACTTTTTATTAAAAAAGATTGATTTTTTCCCCTACTTTTCCTCAACACATTTTGAGGCAATGCAATATGATTAGTCTCTCTGAGGTGCCCACAGATCTTGGTTCAGCTCTTGTTAAAACTATATAATCAATAATGTTGTAAATATTTCTTAGGGGGCCAGATGGACTCATGTCCTGTTGGGGAGACCACTTCATAGTC
>NW_017731548.1:500255-505636 GCF_001890085.2 Hipposideros armiger | reverse complement strand
GTCTTGCTTTCCCACTTAGACAGTAGGTAGTGAACATCCTACAGAGACAACCCATTCACCATGAGCTCTTACTTGTCCTAAAATTTTAATTGTATAGCTAGGACTCAGAAAACAAGATAATAGAAATAAAAAAGTCCTTTAACTCACAGTAGGACTCAAACAGGGTTGCAACAAAGTAGACTATGTGGTTCTTAGAGCTTATTCCTAATTTAGACCAAATTCTAACACACTTTATTATTTACGTTAGAGCGCTTTGAGAGAAATGTGTATCATCACATTACTGACAGTGCAATTCTTTCTTTTCTCCTATATTTGTAAATCTTAATGTGTTGATAAACATTCTACATTCTCAAGGAGAAGAAGAATCAGGGCCAACTATTTCAGTATGAATGATGTATCAATTACAAATTAAGATCCTTAGAAATCTATTTTTACAGAATTGTTTATAAATTGGTGAATAACTTACCTTTAAAAAACCAAACTTTCTGTACCTTAGCAACCTCAAAAAGAATAAACCATATCCTACGTAACACAGGCATTTTAGAGGTGTCCTTATTCGCAGCAATTCTGATCTATGAAAATCTGAGTTTACCATCATATAAATTTGGGAGCGACTGTCTTACAAAATGAACCATAATAAACATAAAAGTATGATTTAATTTACAAAAATCTGAAACATGTACAACTGTTTCAAAAATAAATATCCTTTTGTTCAATAAATATTTACCAAGTACTTGATTTACCAAGTACAGCTGCTAGAGTTAACTGCCAAACTTTACAAATTTTGCTTTTAAAGATATATCTAATTCTTTAGTCAGAAATCATCTAGACGCTTGAGTAGAATTAGGAGGTCTCACTTTACATTCCACTTCTAAAATATAATTCTAACTTCAAAAATGTATTCTGGCCATCTTCTCTAAGTGGTTTCGTTAGGTACTAAAGAACACTATTGTTAGCAAACTGTGGAACAAATCAAATTAGTTTGGGGACGCTTTATCTTATAAATCCTTGGCCCATCAAAACACCAAACATCCTTAAAACTTGAAGAATTTTACAACCGTTCCAGCTTTTTTGTAAGCAATACAGTATTATTTTACTGGTGCAGTCAATAAAGCACTTTTTAAAAGTGTTCCCAGCATGTCCTTCAGAAAACAGATAAGCTGTAGTGTTCTAAATATCAGATAATATCCATACAGAATAGCTTAGCTCAAATTTGGAAGAAGGGTATTTCTCTTTTTTAAAAAGAGATGTTTTAAGATTGATTTTGTAGGTAACTAGGTATATTTCCACCTTCTCATTGTTGTAAAGTCACCTTGGGACAGCTTGGATGTCATTTTCTTACCCTGACGAGTGTTAAGGAACAATAGAAATGAGCTCCCCTCCAACACCTACATACACACACATTCATAGTCAACAAACAAACAAGCAAATGCAGGTCAGCCCGAAACTGGAGTGTTCACCAAGAACAGTGCATCAAAACCACACCATACAAATGACAAAAACAAATGTTTCAAAACTTTCCCTATTTTTCATTCAGAACTTCTCTCATATGTTAACACACAAGTAATATAAATGGGCTTATTCAAAAAATAAGCCCCAAAAATGGGCTTATTCAAAAAAAAATTCAAAAAGTTTTTTGAATTAATTCAAAAAATTAATTTTCATAACTCCAGCCTCTAATGATGGTAAACACAAGTGACCCTTCACTTTTCCTCTTTACCACTTTGGTCCTCTGAGAAATGCAAATATTCAGAATGACCATTTGCCAGTTACCACTAAAAACATTTTACTACCTTCACTTAGATACACTATAGGAAGTAGTAATTATTTCTAAAAAAGCCCTTTAAAATATTCTCTGGGAAGCCATACTGAAGTAATTCTCAACATTTTCATTCCTTCATTCAGTCAACAAATATTTATTGCGTTTCTACCATGTGTTAGGTGTTGTGCTGAGAGCTAAAACTGAACAATAGCTTCCCAGATGCAAAATCTTCATTATCTAAGGAATTAAAAGAATCTAAGTCAGGCCAAAATGCCATCAATCTGCTTCAAAATATTTAGAATCTTAAAAATGTAATAAATGATATTTTGGGGGCTATTTTTGGTTCTGTTTTACTCTTATTTTAAACAAAGAGAGTCTGAAACTCTGGCCCAACCGAGCAGCAACGGATTTTCCTCATTGTACCAGCCCCAGTGAGACCAACAGTCTGTAGCTGACACCCACAGGGCAGTTTCCCTGTTACCTAGGCCAGAGCTGGATGGACTGTGAGGCATGATCTTAAGTTGCTCCAACTTGTTACATTTTTCTCCATGTGAAACTTTCTGAAAATGTAGATATGGTGTAACTGAGAAAATGACACCAATTAGTCTAAATATTTCTGCACTGTAAACTCGTCTATTCCTTCGCCTTCATGTGGCATCTGTTTACTGCTACTCTACTTTACCATCTTGCAAGCAAGCCCCTCTTTAGAGCTCCAGTGTGGATTCTCGCTGTTGAGAAAGAATTCTAGAAACTAAAGAGAAACAAAAACTGAACCTGTATAGGAGTACAAGTGAGCTCGTCCATTGTAATGAGCTCTGAACAGTCTCAATCCAGAAAAACACACACCCAGAAGAATGACAGTGCCAGACCATGTTGGAAATATTGTCAATGATGATGATACTATTGTTGAAATATATACAAAATGGCATTATTGGGTGATGAGGCTAGATGGTACCACTGACTTGAAAGATTAAATTGGAGGGACGTTCACCTCTTGTTGGAGCCACCCAGGTCAGACAGACATAAGAAAAGTGCCTTACAAGGTTATGGCTGATCACCCATTAACCAGGAGGATACCTATGAATAATGAAGTCAGTCATTGTGAAGAACAAAAATTCTTCCTATGTAGATTTAGTCACTGACTCTAGACTAATGTGGAGATTTTTACGTGCTAAGGAGTCTCAAAACACAGCAAAAGCCAAGCGATGAACCAACATACAGAAGCACTGCTCTAGCAAGTGTAAACAAACTATGAGGAAAGACATTCTCAACCTCAAAAATGATGACAGGGCTCACAAGCTAGCAACTGAGTTCTTACTATGAAGCCTCAGATGACTCTACAAAAGGTCACATTTTGACAAAATCAACCAAAACATTCAAACAGTGGGCTTATATACTTTACCAACCCTCTGAGCTTTAAAATGGACGTCACCACTGTCCATAAAAATTCCAGGCTTTTTAGAATGAAATGTGTCATATGACACCAGGGACAACATAATTGTTTTCGCAGTAGGTTTAAGTTTTACTTAGCAGATAGTTTCTCAGTGATGCTTAACTTTAAAATAATGAAGCACGAAGCTACCACTGAGATAGACCCATAGCTGCACACTTGAGCTCTGCCATATGAGGACACAGACAGAAGGCTGTCTGCAAGCCAGGAAGAGGGCTCTCGCCAAGAATGAAATGGATTGGACCTCCCGGCTTCCACACAGTAAGAAATAAATGTCACACCGTCTGTGGTATTTTGCTATATAGCAGCCCTAGCCGACTAATGCAAATAGCTATCCAACTCACATCTTCACAAATTCATTAATTAAGAAATATGCCCCCATTTTACCCCAAATTTTCCTAATATTTAATTTTCCAACAATTATTTCATATTAATTCATGTCAATTTTGTTCATCTGTCTGTCTATCTGTCCTTTTGTTTGACTCCTTCTCATTGTTGAAGTATTCACTTTTTCTTATAATTCTAGTAGTTTCTCAGGAGGGCTTCAATATGAATGATTTAATTATTACAATTTTTGTAGAAGTATATGACATCGAATCAATAAGGACTTGGTTTAAAGGAAATGCACAGGTATAGAAGAATCATAAAAACAAAATTAGTTGATTTATGAAAATTATTCCAATTCCAGAAAATTCAGAAGTTAATATCCAGAAGATGCACTATACTTTGCAGAAGATCAAAGAAACAATGTTTTCAGTTAAAAAGCAAAAGAATGTTCAAAACTTGAATAAGTCCTAAATAAAAAGCAAAATATAAAAATGTATATGCTAATTTCTTACTATCATTGTTATATTTGATAATCATCCTATATTCTGATTCTTGTCTTATTATGAGAAAAATATGCTCATATTCATAAAACCATGAGCGCCTATCACAGGATGGGTTCTCTGAAGCAAACACTGAGGTGGAATTTGGGATTCAAGATGTTTATTAGGGATTGACACCTCTAGGAAGAGAGAGATGTCAGATTGTAATAAAGAACACACAAAGTCTGGGCCAATGTAGCCCATCAGAGCAGACCCACCTTGGGCCAAAGTGGCCTTATTACTCTTGCCTCACTTAGCCACAGGGTGGGGTGGCTCTGGGAAGGATAAAGGGTCTCCCTGGAGCTGAGACACATCCTGAAAGAGCTGACTGCTGGCAATGTCTGCTGGCTGCCTCCCCCATAGCTGAGCAGGATCAGGTTGGAACATCTCAGTTTTTGCCACAGCACCTAACTATTTAAAATTACCCACTATTATTGCAGTTGGATGAGAAGTCCTAAACATTCTGAATGATCAGAATATGCTGAAGAAATACAAGTATTGATCCTGCTGAAATCACTGGGATGACCCTGACTACTTTCTGCCAGGTGTACACCCAGTCACCCAGCCTGCTAAGGTCCATTACTACTCTTAAAGAAACTGATCCACTGTGGAAGACAACACTGACCATCTGCTTGTCCTCTGGTCACAACCCTTGCTCGGTTCGACCCGCAATGTGGTGAATTGCCTTTTACCACACACTTTACCTGGAGCAAAAGAAACAGGAAGGGAATCTTATACCCAAGTGCTTATTCCTTTTTTGGAACCAGTAACAGTGTTATGCATCCCTTGATTACCACCACAGATATAAGATGAAACACTTAGACTATTTTAATCCTAAAATGTTCAAAGACTCACTTGAACTGAACAAAGCTGTTGGCAAATATTAAAAAAAAAATAGCTGCACACTTGAGCAGCAAAGCAAACAGAATAATAAACAAGTTGTACTTTTAAGCAAAGAAAACGTGAAGACATTCCAAAGCAAGATCTCCAAGAGAATGTAGGACAACTAAGCGTTCTCCAGGCTTCTTCTTCTAGAAATCCTGGAACTTTATTTGGCTAAACATCTTTAGTTAGAAAATTAGAACATAAGTAACAGTCATTAATATGTCCTCATTTGATTTATAAGTTAACAGACCTCTTGTTGAAAACCTAATTTTGTCTGCAATACCAAGTGTCGATAAGAATGTGATAAACAAGAATTGGTAGGGAATAGGTGAATCAAGTACTATGGAAACAATTAGCCATCACCTTGTGAAGTAGAAATTGGCATAACATAAGACCTAATAACTCCACAATCTGGTAT
>NW_017731548.1:495820-496920 GCF_001890085.2 Hipposideros armiger | reverse complement strand
AGTCCTCCTGCTTCCCTGCCTGAATGTGATCTCTGTCATCATTCATGATGCTGTATGCTTCTCATATGTCATTTATCCTATGAGGCCTCACCCTGATTAAATCGTAGTAGAGAAGACCACCTCCTCTGAGGCTGTCGTCCCTTTTACCCCTGCCTGAAATCTCCTTGGGAATCCTGAACCAACCATTAAGAAGATGCCCATGATCTAAACCTTTGTAGATACAGTCACCACCCCAAGAACACTCCCTGGCTGATTTATGATTGGTTCACTGATGTTATACTCTCTCTTCCATTTCCATGGCAATGATGGCTATCGGTTTTCTCTGAATAATCTGTAGAGAGGAACTCCAAATTTGTCTAGCTGCCATCACTCTATGTCCTCTAGTCAGTTACAGCCAGCACTTGTTAATTTAGGTCAGATTAACCAGCTACCTCCCACTACCACTCCATCAACCTTAATACTTCAAATCTACATCTACCTCAATTTCCCCAGGTCGTCCTTTTCTAATGAATTCCAATGCTCCATGCCCATATATACCAACCATTCCTCTACTGGAAACAATATGGTATTGTCTGGATATATATCCCTTACTAAAACTTGAGCTGCCTGCCATGCATCTTTATATCTATCAAAAGATCTAACACACCTTTTCTCAATCTTAGCATATTGCATTTGGAGCTGGATTTTTGGAGGGGAGAGGACATGTCCCATGCACTGTAGGATGTTTAGCAGCATCCCTGGCCTCTATCTATCATTTGCCAGTAGCACATCCCATGCAAGTTGTGACAACTAAAAATGTCACCAGGTATTTCAAATGACCCCTGCGGGGCAAAAATTGTCCTTCATTGAAAAACATTAGTTTAACATAAATCATGATTCTGCCCAATAATCAGATGATCTTGAAAATTTTAAATCTAGAATATTGTTAAATAAAAATTAAGTAGAATTCCAGAGAAAGATGTGTTCAATGTGGATTTAAATACTCAGAGAAAACCTGCTCTCCTAATGGCTGCATATAGGTAAAGCTTCGAATCCTAGGCATAGAAAATGGAGTGCTTTTTCTTATTTAGGTTATACCTATGGGAATATTAATCAGTACA
>NW_017731548.1:489996-491066 GCF_001890085.2 Hipposideros armiger | reverse complement strand
CACTTCCAGTGGCTTTTCCATTCAAACAACCTGTCTTGGATCATGCTGTGGACTTTCATAAAATTTCTCAATGGTTGACAAGACCCAAACAAGTAGCATCTGGCTTTGGCATGTCCCCTACCTCTGAGCAGCCCTAAGCCCAGCACTAGTGAAAACCGGCCTCGGTTTGCAGGTTGGCCTCTTGAGGCACCTCTAAACCCAGTGTGGGTGGCAGCCATCTGTAGACTGCTTTGTGGCTCATACCAGGTGGCCATAGGCAGAGCACAGCTATACTTGGCCTACAGTGGGTTCCCTCCCAGAAGGCCCTAGGGTCTGGCACTCCTGGTAGCCAGCTTCAGACCAAGGTGGAGTGTCACCTGGTTGCCTCCAAGGACAACACACCCAAAGGTCAGACTGGGAAGGCACTAGAGTCCCGCTAAAGTGAATCTTGCTCTGTAGGGTCAGCCCTGTACAACAGCTCCTCCACTACGGTCATGGCCAATCCTCACAGCTAATCAGCCTGAGGGCCAATCCCTCCCATTAATATGCAAACAGCAACCAAGGCTCAACTACAACAGGAGGACACACACCAGCCACACAAGGGACACACCTGGAACACCCAACTCTGATGAACAGTGAGACTGTACCACTGGGTCCCATAGGACACCTAATACATAAGGCCAATCTGCTAAGACCAGGAGACATAGCAGCTCTACCTAATACATAGAAACAATTACAGGGAGGCAGCCAAATGGGGATACAAAGAAACATGTCCCAAGTAAAAGAACATAACAAAGCTCCAGAGGAAGAACTAAACAAAATGGAGACAAGCAATCTATCAGACACAGAGTTCCAAACACTGGTTATAAGGATGCTCAATTATCTCAGGTAGAACTTCAACAAAGAGATACGAAACATAAAAAAGACCCAGTCAGAAATAAAGAATACAATAAGTAAAATGAACAATACATTAGAGGGAATCAACAGATTAGATGAAGATGAGGAGTGAATCAGCAATTTAGAAACTAAGGCTGCAGAAAACACCCAATCAGAACAGCAAAAAGAAATAAGAACCAAAAAAATGAGGACAG
>NW_017731548.1:485826-487076 GCF_001890085.2 Hipposideros armiger | reverse complement strand
GTACAGTGTCAGATGGTTGCTGGACTTATCACGGTGATCACTTCTTTAGCTGTATAATTGTTGAAAAACTATGGTGTACACCTGAAACTAATATAATATTGTATGTTAGCTATATTTTAATAAAAGTGTTTTTTAAAAAATAAAATAAATTGAAAAAAGTGGAATGCAGCAAGCAGTTAGATGATGGATCTGGAGCTCCAAGGGCAGGACTGAACTACAGGGATGAAGTTCCAAATTTAGGGGCATTTAAGGGGAAAAGGAAACTATAGTTTGAATGAGACTGTATAGGACTCAAAAAGCAGGAGCAGAACAAACACAGTTTCTTGAATTTCTTTAATAGCCTTGTAACTCATCTCCCTGCTTTTGCACTTGCTTCTCTGTCTACACCGGTTGACCATATTAATCCATAAAACAATTTCATGATCTTTCTCTGCTCAAATGGTTTCATTCATTCTAAGTAAAAGCCAAAGTCCCTTCAGTGGTCTTCAAGGCCCTCCACCACCGTTTCTCAGCCCTGGTAACACACGAGACCGACCCTCACTTGAGCATCTGCCCGTTACCTCCTTAGAACGCTCTTCTTTCTACTCTCTAGACTTCTGCCACAACCGCCTCCTTCCTTTCCCATGGACATGCCAAACACACAACTACCTCAGGCCATTTCCGTTTCTTCAGTACTTACTCTTCCTGCAGGGATGCACGTGGCTGCCTCCCTCATCCTCTTCACAACCTGACTCAAGTGTCATCTCCATGAAGCCTTCCCTGACCACCTCCCTTCACCCTTTTCTGTTTTACTTTTCCCCAGTGGACTTATCATTAACCTACCATATATTTTACTTTAAAAAATTAAGGTGAAATTTACATTACATGAAATCAACCATTTTAAAGTGAACAAGTCAGTGGCATTTAGGACACTCACAATGCAACCTCTACCTCTATCTAGTTCCAAAATATTTCCACTTCTCCAAAATAAAACCCCATACCCATTCAGCAGTTTTTTCTCCCTATTCCCTGCTCCTGCCCCTCCTCAACCCCTGGCAACCACCCACATACATACTATCTCTCTGGATTTACCTATTCTCGACATATATATAAATGGAATCATACAGCATGTGACCTTTTGTATCTGGCTTCTTTACTTAGCATAAAGTTCTCCAGGTTCATCCCCATTGTAACATGTATCAGTATTTCATTCCTTTTTATGGCTGACTAATATTTCATTTCATACATACAGTTTGTTCATTAATTCAACT
>NW_017731548.1:463223-485007 GCF_001890085.2 Hipposideros armiger | reverse complement strand
ATTCTTTCTTCATTGAATGATCTTAACACCTTTGCCAAAACTCAGTTGGCCATAGATGTTTGGGTTTATTTCTGGACTTTCAATTCTATCCCATTGATCTCTATCTCTATCCTTATGCCAGTAACTCACTGTTTTGATTACTGCAGCTCTGTATTAAGTTTTAAAACTGGGAAGTGTGAGTCTTCCAAATTTGTTCTTCCTTTTCAACATCTTTATATTTTATTATTTTTATTGTTTATTGTCTCTTTTTCCCCATCACAACATAGGCTGACTAGGACATGTATATTTGTCCATTTTGTTCATTGGTACTCCAGCACATAGAATAGGGCCTAGAGTACAGTGGGTATTTAATACTTGCTAAATGAACGAATGGGCTCCTGCGAAGACAAGAGTCATCCAGTTCAGAGGTAAGGGTGGAGTGGGAGAAGAGGCAAGGAGAGGAAGAGGGTACCATGGCTGAGCAATTGCCATCAGAGAAGAGTTAAAATGGCAGAAGGAGGAGAGTGTTAGGCCCTGGGCTCCAGTGCCAAGGGACTGTTTCAAAACCTTATTGGCAGGACGCACGAGCAGCAGTGGTCATTCTGGTGTGTGAGTCAGCCTTTAGTCACTCAAATGCACTTAAAACTAAAAATCATTTAGTTACTATCACATTGAATATTTCATATTTTTCAAAAACAGAACATCAGATAAAATGAAGTAGAATGAATAACAATGAATTGTTTTCTCTGAGCTGAGAGGGAAAATAGCTTTTGCATCTTATCTCAAGAGTCTCCACAGCTTTTAGTATATGTAAATAATTATTACTGATAAGTTAATGCAATTTTACAATCATATCAGAAAACATACCTTGCAACGCAAAAGCACCACACTGACCTTTTAAAAAAAATTCAGAACAAACTCATAAATAAATACAATTATCACATGTAGTCAAATTAAATATCTGGGTAGTGACCTCAGCAAGTCAGAACACTATTGTTACTAATGGGACAGAAACCAGTGAAGAAAAAGCAAAGCTGGAGTTCATGTGATGCAGTTGAAGATAAACGTATTGGCAATTTCTTTTGATGCTCATTACTTTCTTTTTCAATGTAAAAATGTAAAAACATAAATAATTAAGGAAGTATAAAGAGCATCACTACTGTTGAATATATATTATGTAAACTGCCACTGAATAATTATATTTTCCTTACATAATGGCAAATACAGCTGCTGTGAGGTTAAGCAATAGATCGCCACTCCACAAGTTAAGCCATATGGTTCCATCTGTTTCTAGGTTCCATTGCAATATACTCACCGGTTAATAAAGAAACTATTAACCAGAACAGTTATGCAAATATGCCCATTATTTAACTTTTTCAAAATCAACAAGGTGTTGTAGATATAATTTGTCAGAGAGATTGATTTATTATGGGAGTTAGATATGCATCTCCTCATCCCCTTGCACTGCTAATGATTCAAAACAATATGTGAAGTATATAAACTGTCATTACAATTGCATAGCTCTGGGATTTGCTGGGTGCTAACTATGCTACTCAAGTCCCAGGGAAACTGTACTATTGCGCCAGGAAGTCATCTCAGGTTTACTTATGATCTGGGAGCTTTACTTGCTGGACAGAGGTGACAGCCTGGAGAAAGCTTTGCCTCAACTTGGTCTTCAACTAAGTGTGTAAAAGACCCTGGGCAATTCACCGCCTCAAATGCAAAACCCACTCCAGGAAGCAAACTGCTATTCATCCTTCAAATCCAGCTCAGGTATCAGCTGAGGCCTGTGACCAGCCAGATGGAATTCTCTTCTCAGTCAGTAGCTCATACACATTACTATTACATTTTCACTTTGGTTCATGATGTGTTTGTTCACGTGTCTTCTCTATTAAACAACAAATTCTTTGAGGACAGTGATTCTACTCATAGATGTAGCTCCAATACCTCATATAAAATAGACATCTAATAAATACTTATTATTATTTATGTTAAATGACTGTATCACCTAGTCGTAGTGCCTGGGAAATAGGTGTTTAATAAATATTAATTATCAGAAATATTCTTCCTTTCCTCAATATTTCACTTCATTTAATCCTTTTAGCACCATTCTGCTGTTAGAAGTCAGCTCAGGTTCTCATCACCCTAGACCAGTGGTTCTCAATGAGAGAAGAGGGGGTAATGATTTTGCCCCCTAACAGGTCATCTGAAAGTGTCTGGAGACATGTTTGGTTGCCACAACTGGGCTGAAGGGAGTGGGTACCACTGGTATAGAGTGGATAGAAGCCATGGATGCTGCTAAACATCCTACAACACAGAGGACAGCCCCACAACAAATAACTATTCAGCCACAAATGCCAGTACAGTCGTGGTTGAGGAACCCTGACCTAGATTTTCATTTCCTGAAATTAACTCCTGGTCATTCTACTCTATTCCTACTCTGTCTCTCCTCTAATCTATTCTTTCTAAAAAGATGTTTTTTTAATTGAGGTACAATTGACATACAACATTAGTTTCAGGTGTACAACATGATTCAATATTTGTACATATTGGGAAATGATTACCACAGTAAGTCTAGTTAACATCCATCACCATACATTGGTTACAACACTTTTTTCTTGTAACTTTTAAGATCTACTCTTTTAGCACCTTTCAAACGTGAAAAACAGTATTATTAACTATAGTCACCTGTACATTACATCCCCATGACTTATTTATTGTATAACTAGAAGTTTGTGCCTTTTGACCCCCTTCACCCGTTTTGCCTACATCCCACACCTCCCCACCACCAATCTGTTCTCTGTATCTCTGAGCTTTTTTTTTAGATACAACATATAAATGACACTAAAAATCTTTATTGTCCTTATCCTGTTCAAAAAAATTTACACATTTTAAAATATCTTTGCTTTTTAGTTGTGAGTTGCTGCTGACTTTTAAATAACATTATCAAAATATCAATATGTCAAAAGCAAAACTGAAACCAATTAAAATTTTTTTTACTTCTAATCTATCAGCTTTACAACTCTCAACTCAAAGGAAAGCTTTTAAATGAGGAGGACACTGAGGGGAGAAAAACAGACACTGAGGAATGGCAGCTAATTTTTCTTCAATGATTCGAATTTCTAGAGCTACAAAGGCCAAATGGCCCTTCTAATTTCATTTGCAGAATAAATGCCGTGTCACTGAATGTTATATCACACACTGGACTGTTATCTCTTATGCTGGCTAGATATCCTTTAACCATGATTTGTTTAAAATTAATGTGACCTAAGATTGGTGGTTTTTAGAAACAAATTTTTTTAAAAATATTTGATTCCTTTTATTAATATGACCATATGTTATGAAATGCCACAAAACTAATTCTTAAATGTGAAAAGTCTTATAGACAAATAGGTGGAATACATATATTTATATATATTACACACACACACACACACACACACACACACACACAGGGGTGCCAAAAAATTTACACATTTTAAGAGATGTTATCTATGTATTACTTTTCGAAGTTGAATTGAATTATGGTAGCAATGTGTAGTATGATGTTCGCTCAAAAGACGGCATTAATCAAATGAATGCTAGCATCATTCATTGTATTACAATTTTAATACAGTTTTTTACTTTCTTAAAATGTGTATATAGGGGTGGCCGGTTAGCTCAGATGGTTGGAGCACAGGCTCTTAACACCAAGATTGCCGGTTTCCCATATGGGCCGGTGAGCTGTGCCCTCCACAACTGGATTGAAAGACAATAGCTTGACTTGGAGCTGAGCTGCCAATGGGTGGCCTGTTGGCTCAGTTGGTTAGAGCACGGTGCTTGTAACAACAAGGTTGCTGATTCAATTCCCACAGGGGCCAGTAAGTTGTGCCCTCCACAACTAAACTGAAAACAATGACTTGACTTGGAGCTGATGGGTCCTGGAAAAACACACTGTTCCCCAATAAAGTTTTTATAAAAATGTGTATACATAATCTTTTAGATACTTCCCACTGAAAATCACATTCCATTCAAATCATACATCTGTTAAGGGATACATATCCAGAATACATAAGGAACTCCTACAACTCAACGACAACAAAACAAACAACACAATTCAAAAGTGGGCAAAGCACCTGAACAGACATGTCTCCAAAAAAGATATACAAATGGCCAATAAGCACAGGAAAAGGTGCTCAACATTATTAGTCTTTAGGGAAATGTAAATCAATACCACGACGAGATATCACTTCACACTCATTAGGATGGCTATTATCAACAAAACAGAAACTGCACGTGTTGGCAAGGATGTGAAAAAATTAAAACCTTTGTGCACTATTGGTGGGAATGTAAAATGACTCGGCCACTGAGGAAAACAGTTTGGCAGCTCCTCAAGACTCAAGTGTAGAACTACCATATGCACCAGTAATTGCACTCCTAGGAATTGAAAATTCAGATACTTGCACACCAGTGTTCATAGTATTAACAATAGCCAAAAGATAGAAACAACTTCAGTGTCCATCAACAGATAAATGCATAAACAAAATGTGGTGTATACACACAATGGAATATTATTCAGCCTTAAAAAGGAAGGAACTTCTGACATGTGTTACAACATGGATTGATGTGGAGGACATTATGCTAATGAAATGACTTAAGACACAAAAAGCAAATTTTGTATGATTCCACTTATATGAGGTAACTAGGATAGGCAAATCCATAGAGACAGAAAGGAAAATAAAGATTACCAGGAACTGGAAGGAAGGGGAATGGGAGTTTAATTTGATGTGTACAGAGTAACAGTTTGGGAGGATGAAAGAGTTCTGGAGGTGGAACATGGCTGTGGTTGCACAACGTTAATGGATTTAATGTACCTAAATTATACTCTTAAAGTGGTTAAAATGGTAAATTAAGTGTATATTTTACAACAAAGAAAAATCTTATTCCAAATGTTATAATAATTTGCTTCATCACCACCTTCCAGGGATTTTACAAAGTCTCCCTCTGCCAAAATTAGAGGGTTGTTTGAAACTCTAATTTTGCAATGGTAAATAACGTGCCATTGGTACATGAAAGACTTGAAAGAAATTAGAATCCCTGATAACATAAAATGCTGCAAAATCTTCACGTGTACCCCAGGCGCCGTTATAGAGGTTAATCTCCTTTCAACAGCCCACGCTCACTGAAGCATGACCATAGCTTTGTGGGATCCCTGGCATTCTGCCCTCCTTTCAGATCCTTTCTTCTACTTAATGATGATTCATGTAAACATATCAATTTTCTCTGACAGTGGTAGTTTAGGGGGAGTGGGTAAGTACTATTTTAAAAATAACATTTGCTTCCACACTAAGAAAATGGGAAAAATATGGAACTATCACTAAAAAGATTATTTCTTTAATGAGACCTATTTTCTACCTCAGAGACAACCAAGAGCAATTTTACATACCATTAATCAATATTATTTTTACTTTCTTGGAATCAGTTACTCTTACAATGCAAACTACAAAACTCCTTCAGTCAAAGCAAGTAATTAAATTTAACAAATACCCCTAGATTCAATAACTGTGAGCATTCTGAAAGACAGCAGAAATATAAATTTCTTTACATGCACGGACACATCTGATATTTAAAGTTGTGTTAAAACCTACTAATACTCCAGAATGTCCTTGATTTCAAATCTACTGGAAGGTCCACACAATTTGAAATTCATTCTTTCATAAAATTGACTTTACGCTCCCTCCTGGAATAGGGATACCATAGAATCTACCACATAAAAATATTATTGGGTTAAACAAATTTACCTCATAACACACAACTAAGTACAAGAATATTTGGGAGCAACTAGTTAGCTCAGGTGGTTAGAGCACAATGCTCTTAACACCAAGGTCACTGGTTTGATCCCTACATGGGCCACAGAGCTGCGTCCTCCACAACTAGATTGAAACAACTACTTGACTTGGAGCTGATGCGTCCTGGAAAAACACACTGTTCCCCAATAAAAGTTAAAAAGAAAAAGAATATTTGAAGTTCATTTTAAAATATACTTTTAATCATCATTCCTGGATTTGGGTACACTGTGGCCCACAGGCAGTGACATAATGGTTGCTTGAGTCTCGTCTGATAAAAGCCCACAAGTTTATCAGCACCTTCACAGTGCATAAAGCATACACACAACCTCACTTTAAAATAGAACTCCTCCAACAACAGCTTGGTTTCTTTTTATATTAATACTGAATTTCACATAAAACAGAAGGCCCTAACTAAAAGTGATCTATTTTGCCCAAAGCAAGACTTAGTTATACCAGGCAGCCTGTACTCATGATATGAAGTGCTGAGGTAAGCTGATGTCACTGGGAGTTCTGCTTAATAAGCCACCGGGGAAGCCCTGATCTATGTTCACTTAAATCCCTGAGATGCAGTTCCCTTGGCCACTCATACAGTTGTTTTTGGCTAGAATGCCAATGTTGATTAGACATCATTTCTTAAGTCACAGTGAAGATCTAGAATTATTTTTTGAAGTGGTACATTTTTTATTGTACCACTTCTTTCGGAGATGGAATTATCATTCCATTGCATGTTTGACATTTTATTTATGCCAAATGTAGTGAAAGAGAAGCAGACTAGGTATTAGAACAGCGAAGAGGGACTCTAAAGAACATGGTAATCGTTTGGGTCACATTAAAATACTTTGAATGCTAGATATTTTTTCCATGTACTATTCTGAACGTTAAGAGCATAATTGAACATTTTAAGGGTAAGCAACTCATAACACTGTTATAAGAGAATGTTAACAATACCTTGGGAAGATTATGACATAAGTTTCTAGCATTGCAATCTATATTCTTTACATTGTCAGTATATGCTTGGAAATACTGCACACCTCCCATATTGTGTTATTTTATTTCTCAAGTTTGGAAGGGCCCACAATTTAACTAGTGCTTCCATGAACAAGAGGCATCATGATGTAATGGATAAACCACAAGACTTGGAGGAAAAAAACCTTGACTCTGAATGCTAGCTCCATCACTGTGACCGCCAAGTAATTAACCCCTTCGATCCTGTTTCCTCTTCTGTGTAAAACCACCTTTCATTCTGAGAGGATGTGTGCAAGAGCAGTTTGAAAACTAAGATAATGTAAAGATACTGGGTTTTTTTATTATTATTAACAAGTAGGAATACTTCTGCTTATTCCTCCTGCATGCCTCATTGTAGAAGAAAACAGTGGA
The DNA here is from genome assembly GCF_001890085.2 of Hipposideros armiger. Taxonomy (NCBI): domain Eukaryota; kingdom Metazoa; phylum Chordata; class Mammalia; order Chiroptera; family Hipposideridae; genus Hipposideros; species Hipposideros armiger. The sequence continues at coordinate 477,823 of NW_017731548.1, read as the reverse complement.
AAAAAAAAGGAAAAAAATAATCTCAGAAACAGACCAGAAGCAAAGAAGGAAAAAAAAAAGGTAAGTGTTCATATAAAAAAAAACAATACCTTGGGCCGGCCGAGTGGCTCGTTGGTTAAGAGTTGGCTTGGGAGCGCGAGCTCTGAGCAGCAGGGCCACCGGTTTGGATCCCACATGGGCCAGTGACCAGTGATACTGCGCCCTGTACAGCTAAGCTGGTGAACAACAGCTCAATCCTAAGCTGGGCTGCAGTGAGTCGCCGGCGACGGCATAGGCTGCAGTGGGACTGCAGTGGGCTGCCATAAGCTACAGTGAGTGGGCGGCAGCCAAGGTGAGCGGCCGGCTGCCGGTGTGAGCTGCTGTAAGCCACCATGAGTGGCCGTCCAACAGCCAGGGACCGATCTGCCTCAGCTGGGAAGAGCACAATGATCACAATACCAACATGGGCCAGTGAAGCAACGTCCTCCACAACTAGACTGAAGAACCAAAGGACAGCAACTTGTCTGTTCCCCTTCCCTGATTCCCCAACGCTGTTTCCCTCCCCCAAATCCCCAATAAATTTTTTTTAAAAAACAAACAAAAAACCAGTATCTGAAGTATTGCCACATATTAGCATCTCACTAGGAATTAAAATTGTGGCATTATTTTCTTCCTAATCAGCATTAACTGCTAGTATTCACCCAGTAGAGCTGGTGGGTAGAAATGTCTGAGCCCATACTGTACAGTTTCTATATAATTTCAGGATCAGACAAAAAGAGGGAGAAGGTGAGAGGATAACTGGACCCTGACAGAAATGGAGTGACCACTGTACAAAATTTGAGTATCCATCAACTGACTCTGTACAAAACATAACTGAGAACAAGCAACAAGCAAAACAACGGTTCCACCTGCCAAAACAAACGTTACCAAGTCTGCACAGAAAAGATCACGCAGGACCTATTTACAATTATTTTTAACTCAGTTTAAACAAGTATGTTTATATGATTTCCAAGTCTGTAGCAAGTAAGAGCAGCAAACTGGGAGAGGGGAGAGGAGGTGCTGCCAGCAGGTGCAACCATAACAAAGCAAAATTGAAGCTGCCAGCTTGACCCCACGGCAAAAGACTAAAACAAACAAGAAAAAAAAAACCCCAAAACCCAACACTATTAAAAAAAGACAGCGGGTCTCAAAAAACACAAGAGTTTAAAGTCATTGTATCCAGGAACTACCAGCTCTTCCTCTGAGCGCCAGACCTGCTTACCATGCAGTTTCCAGATGGTGTCCTTTAATTCTGGAGGTGGCAGACAGCCTCAGACACAGTGACAAGTGAGTGTCAGGGAAGAGTTAGACAGCAGGGGGAGGCCAGAGCACAAGACGGTCCCTCTGCAGGTGCCACCTTCCACCAACTCAGCCCTTCTTCATTCAGCCTTCCTCCTTAAGGCTTCCTTGATGAAAGCACCCTGTTGGTAAAAAAAAAAAAAAAAAAATTAATGAAAATTTGACCACCGCTGACTTCCACACTCCAGGATCCTTAAATGCAATATGTGCCAATGTAGACATGGAATCTATGCGAAGAGCTGGGGAGAAGGAGGGGTGAATTGGTGGAGCACAGAGGATAGTCAGGGCAGGTGGAACTGCTAAGCGTCATTATACATTTGTACAAACCCATAGAATGAACAACCCCAACAGTGAGCCCTAATGTTGACATGTTAACTGTGGACTCTGGGTGACAATGATGTGTCAGGGTAGGTACAGCGATTGTAACAAATGAACCACTCTGGCAGAGGATGTCCACAGTGGGGGAGGCTGTGCATGGGGGCGGGGAGCGGGGCGGGGGAGGCAGAGAGTATATGGGAATTCTGTATCTTTCACTCAATATTTGCTGTGAACCTACAACCGCTCTAAAAAATGAAGTTTATTTTTTAAAAATAGAGAATTTATATATTGCCTTAGGTGGTGTGGACATTTTAACTATATTAATTCTTCCTACCCATGAGCATGGTGTATGTTTCCATTTAGTAATATTTTTACTGATACATCTCCTCAGGCAAGGAAGCAAAAGAAAAAATGAACATGTGGGACTACATCAAACTGAAAAGTTTTGTCACAGCACAGGAAACCATCAATAAAACAAAAAGGCATCCTACCAAGTAGAAGATATTTGCCAATGATACATCTGATAAGGGGTTAATATCCAAAATTTATAAAAAACGCATACAACTCAACACCAAAAAAACAAACAACCCTACTGAAAAATGGGCAGAGGACAGGAAGAAAAAAATTCTCTAAAGAGGTCATACAGATGGCCAACAGACATATGAAAAAATGCTCAATGTCATTAATCATTAGAGAAATGCAAATAAAAACCACAATGAGATACCATATCACTCCTGTCAGGATGGCTATCATCAATAAATCAACAAACAAGTGTTGGCGAGGATGTGGAGAACAGGGAACCCTTGTGCACTGTTGATGGGATTGCAAATTGGTGCAGCCACTATGGAAATCAGTATGGAAGTACCTCAAAAAATTGAAAATAGAACTACCTTATGACCCAGCAATCCCACTCCTGGGTATCTATCCAAAGAAATCCAAAACACTAATTTGAAAAAATATATGCACTGCTATGTTTACTGCAGCGCTATTCACGATAGCCAAGATATGGAAAACACTGAAATGCCCATCGATAGACAATTGGATAAAGAAACTGTGGTACATTTATACAATGGAGTATTACTCAGCCATGAAAAAGAATGAAATCTTACCATTTGCAACAACATGGATGGATCTTGAGAATATTATGCTAAGTGAAATAAGTCAAACTGAGAAAGATAAATACCATATGATCTCACTTATATGTGGAATCTGAAGAACAGAATAAATGAACAAATGAAACAGGAATAGACTCAGAGATATGTGAAAAAATCTGTTGGTTGCTAGATGGGAGGGGGAGGGGATGGGGGAGAAAGGGAAGGGATTAGAAAGAGCAAATTACTAGACAAATTATAGTCATGGGTCTATGAAATACAGTATGGGGAATATAATCAACAATGTCATAAAGATTATGTAAGGTGCCAGATGGGCAGTGAGCTTATCAAGTGGATCACATCATAGACGGTGTAGATGCCTGACCAATGCACTGTACACCTGAAGCTGAAGTAGAATAATATTGTATGTCAATATATATATTCACAGGAGGTGGAGTATAGCATAAAGAACATAGTCAATGGTATTGAAACAATTATATAAGATGTCAGAGGGGTAGTAGCTTGGGGGAGGGGGTTACCACTTTGTGGGGGGTGTAAATGTCTAACTATTATGTTACTTTGTACACCTGAAACTAATTTTTTAAAAAGTTATAAAAAAAGGTTAAAAAATGGAACCTATTAGCTTTCTTAAAAGTTTTTCTTCCTGAATTCCCTATCTGTTGCTAGCCCTACTCTCGAACCACTTGCCCAAGCTAGAGACCATGATGCCACCCCTGATTCAGAACAAGCCCACAGAAATTCTATCCCTTTCTTTTCCTTAATCCCACATTCAAATAAGTCACTAAATCCTGCCACATATTTCTTAGCTATGTCTCATCCCAGATGACTCCAATGAGTCTCTTCCATTCCAGGCAGCTGTGTTCTACAATGAGGAGAGACCAGAGTTTTCCACCCCAAAATATACCTTTTGGAGTATTGATTTTAAGTTGGTTATTAAGAAATAAAAGACAGAAAGAACCTTTGACCGTTCCCGTTTACTTGCCTGAGAGATTCAGATGGAAAAACCAGCTTAAAGGGAGGGAGCTATTCACCTTGGCATATTTACCTCAGCATATGAGTACATGGATTAAGGAGGCGAACAGGGAGGATGCACTAGCAAGTCTGTTTGCTGGTCTTCCCTCTGTGTCCCCTTGCTTCCAGGTGCCCAGCAAGAATTTGTGCATACGTTTGCTCTTTCTCATCTACCTGTGAGTTGCCTCCTTTCCCTTTGAAATCCCAGATCCCTGCCTGCCTCTCCTTAGTCCAGAACTGGGCATATGAGCCTCAACTATCCCATGCATCCTCTTCTCGGGTCTCATATTCTTAGGGCACCCCCATATGTACATCCGTAATAAATTTTGGACATTTTCTCCTATTAATCTGTCTCAAGTTGGTTTGATTATTAGCCCAGCCAGAAGGACTTAGTGAGGGGAGAGAAAAATCATTTTTTCTGTCTGCATACTACTGTGTCTCCCCTCACCAGCCCACCCCCCAGAAAGCACCCTCCCTGTCAGGCCCCTCATGCGATGTCATTCCAAATCTACAACTGATTCTGTCACATTCCTAAGCAACACACCTTACTGTGACAGGCAGCCAAATGGGACAGTATCTATTTCCAGGGGTTGGGTATAAAAGTGCTTTATTTGTGCTGTAAAATATTTTTCTCCAAGTGTCTATTGTAAGCATGTATTTATATAATTTACATGAAAAAAAGTATATATCATGGGGAGTATGATTTGATGCTTTTAACATCAATTTCAAAGTAGGCTCTGGGCTCCCCAATCTACATTCCCAGCCTCCTCACTCTCCCTCCTATGCCCTGCACGCCCTCCCCTCTGCCCAGGAGGCCTCTGCTCAGCTACACCCTGCTCCTCCTTCGGGAAGAGCTGGAAGCCAGCTTCCCAGAAGCCTTCCCTGTGGCCCCCAGGCAGCAGCACGAACCAGCTCTCCCAGCTCTCTGGACTGCCACAGCACCTAGCATATACCTTCATAATACACTCGACGCCTTGTGTTTATTCTTTGTTTACCCAGAGATGCCAAACTCCTTCTAAAGGCCACAGGCCATGCCACAGAGTGGTGTGCACTGCCTAATCCCTGGCTGGTGTACAATAAACATTGCATGAATAAAGGTAAAATCCAGTTTAATCAATAACATTAGCTATTGTATTAGTAAGCCCTGTGTAATTAGTCTAACTCCTGACCTAAAGCCCATTGCTTTGCTGATGGATCACAATGAAGGCCTTTGAAAGGCAGGCTCGTGTGATGCATTCCCTCCTTCCTGTGCATTTAATCATCTGTCTCCGTAAGGTGATGTGCTATAGAACACCAACATGTACTTGAATAATTGCAGTGTTAAATGGTTATAAATAACATTTTAAATGTTTTCTTAAAAATACTGCGTGGTCAATTTTTAAAGTTTAATTGACGTGTGTGTGTTGTGGCAGGTTGAGTTTCCTGGCCGAAGGCTGCCTGAGGGATGAAGATCATACGCCGATGGAGAAGAGTCATTCATAAACCGTATTATGGATTGCTGTTTGTGGAAGCTCAGATTTTTAGCTGCCAAAGACATTCATGAAGCAGCGGAGATGGTGTGTCACCCACCACCTTCCCAGCTTCGCTAGGTATGAATGTGGCCATTGTGAAGCATCATGCTACTTCAATTTGTCTTCACTCTGCTTCAAATACCCCTTTGATGACGATATTTTTCTGTTCAAACCTTTTAATATTTCTGTTTAACCATGGTTTAAAATGTACTAGTTCTCTTTGCCTACAGAATAAAATCCAAATGTCGTATCCTTCCTTCTACCTTACCCTACAAAACACCAACCTACCTTAGGGGAGAGAAAGGTGGGTAGCTGAAGGAAGAAGCTAAATTTATCAAATGTCAGTGATAAGCCTGACACTATGCTAGAGGCTGGGTATTTCAAGATAAGACATGTTCCCTTTCCTCTATGATATTACAGTCTACAGAGGGAGACAGAAAGCTAAACACGTTATTACCAGACAGGTGATAGGTGCATTATTACAACTGCTATTAACAGGCTTAAGGGAGCTTTCCCCTAGAAGGTGCCACATAAACTCACTCTTGAACCAGTGGAGAATAAGGGGAAAATCAGAGACTCAATGGCTCTTCCTCCTGACAGACACACTAGTGCAAATCCAGGCCTCCGCAACCTTAAATTCTCACAAGGACGTCCTGCAAGAATCTCTATTCCCATTATGCCTTCTGTTGCACCTCTATTTGGAGTCCTACACCCCAAATGGGATCATTCTAATCACCTTTGTCAAGAGTGACTCAAAATTCACACATAGTAAAAATGGAACTCTAACCAAGAAAAACAGAGAAATCCAAATAGATAACACTTTTTTTTTTTTTACATAAGAAATCTTATTATTGGGTAAACATTGATAATTGCTTTCCTGACCTCTCTCTAATTAGGCTATGACATCCTGGAGACCAGGCTTTTATTTTGTTAGGTTACTTTATTTTGTTGTGGTCCCAAGGGTCTGGTTTGGGGCCTCATACACGGTGTAGGTACAATAGGCACGGAGTAAACAATGTTTGAATGAATAACTTATATAAAACCCTCAAAATTGATAAGTCCCACTTTCTAGAGCAAAATCATTTCAAAACACCAATACATAATCAATATTTTGAAAATAATTAAAAATGCATATTTGCAATAAATTTAGATCAGTGACAATAGCAAGGAGGTGCCACTCTTTTGAAATAATACTTAGGCACCCACTTGCCATTGTTTGCAAATATAGCCAATTCCTAATGACTGCTTTGTGTAAACACATAATTAACCAATAGACCCTAAGGGAAGCATTTATATACACAAAGGTTTGTCTTTGAAAAACATCTGATCCAACTTCTGCTCCTAAAAATAAAATACTATAATACTACCACTAGAAAACAGGAAGAGAATGATATAAATACATCAATAAGGGAAGGAGGGCCGGCCGAGTGGGGCGTTGGTTAAGAGTTGGCTTGGGACGCCAGCTCTGAGCAGCAGGTCCCTGGTTCGGATCCCACATGCGGGTCAGTGATACTGCGCCCTCTACAGCTAAGATGGTGAACAACAGCTCGACCTGGAGCTGGGCAGCAGTGGGGCTGGCTGGCAGCTGGCGTGAGCTTTCATGAGCTGCCGTGAGCCACTGTGGATGGCCGTCCAATGGCCAGAGAGCAACTGCCTCACCAGGGAAGAGGGCAATGATAATACCAACATGGGCCAGTGAAGCGACGTCCTCCACAACTAGACTGAAGAACAAAAGACAGCAACTTGTCTTTTCCCCTCCCCCAATTCCCCAATAAAATCTTTTAAAAAAAACAACAAGGGAACGAAAGCCATGTGAGACCTCAAATCTTTTTAGCTTAACACATTTTCTCATCTTCCACATTCAACGGCTTCTAATAATCACTCATATCATTAATAATCATTCATATCAATCACTGACGGTCCCACTTTAGGAATCTGCTGTGCTCATTTCTGTGTTGTTATTGGAAAGTGGAATTCATTTTCCATAGAAACAATGTTCTGAGTGCTGACAGGTTCCCTAGCCAGCCCACTAAGACCCTCTTACCCTCTCATACAGGTGGCCTCTAATACTACTAACCTTTGCCCAAAGGCATGATGTCTACTTCTGGTATCTACCAACCTGCTTTCTGCAGTACCCCTGTACCCAAGTTTAGGTGCCTTGAATCCTCACAATTGCTCAAATGCACAAACTTAAATTACCTACTCTTTCTCCTTCCTCCTCCAACCAAACTCCAATGCTCTCATGTGATTCTTAGAAAAGAATAAAGGCTAGATAAATTAATAGATTTATAATGCAGTGTGAATAACAGAAGTCTCAAATCTGTGAATCCTTTTTCTGAGTTATTTTCTGTAACGTGTTACTGCCAAGTCAGTTTAAGTTAGACACAAGAATTCAGAAAGCAACTCCTAACACTTCAGATGAACTCTATCACCCATCAAACTCTCCTTTAGAAATCTGCTCTAATATCTGAGAATATGCTCTAAACCTTCCACAGCCCACAAGTACTTAGGACAAAATCCTTCAAGGCTTTCAATAAACTGTCCCAGTCTACAAGTTCCAGATCTATCTCCTGCCTTATGCCAAAAACTACGGCATTTTTTATTTGAAAAAAAACAAATCAAACCATACAAATGCGTACACACACACACACCCCAAAACAAACCTACATTTGATTATATTCCAAGCAGTTTAACAGATTAAAAGTGATAAATATTAGGCTATGTGGAAGAAGATACTCATGGGATTGGAAGGCGCAGAGCCCATGCACTCAGGATCAGCGAGTTTAAGCTGTTGCTAACCTCACAGTGTTCAACTTCCACTACTTCCAAACCCTCTCTAAACTGTTTCAGAATGAATCCCGAATGTCATCAACATATCTGGGTGGCCCCAAGAGCACATGTGCTATTTCCAGATTATTTGTCCAGTGATAGAAAACTGGGAACTGAAGTTCTGGAAAGAATGGTCATCTCTGATCATCCAAGTGTTTGTAAATCAAAAACTGCATTTCATTACCATAGCACTAAACCCATTTCATGACTGAGAAATATATATAATCCCTTAAAGTTAAATTTGCAAAGATGGAAAAAGAAGTAATCAGATATTAAATATTACATTTCTGCAAGGGAAAATCATATATAAAAATAATCCCCACCAGGGACATCAGCTAATCAGAATACCAAAAGAGAGAAAGGTTTTCATATTTAGTATTTCCCCCAAAAAAAGAAAACCAATTTTGGTACACAGTGACAGATAGCAGTCGTTTCATTCTTTTGCATGTGGCTTTCTAATTCTCCAGCACCATGTATTGAAGAGGCAGTCTTTTCTCCATTGTATGTTTTTGGCTCCTTTGTTGAAAATTATCTGTCCATATTTATGTGGGTTTATTTCTGGGTTTTCAATTCTATTCCATTTGATCAAAGACCTAAATATATGACCTGAAACAATAAACTGCATATAAAAAACAGAGGTACTAATCTTATAGACCATGGGTTCAAAGAGGACTTTATGAATTTGACCTCAAAGAAAAGGGAAGTAAAAACTAAAATAAACGAGTTGGACTGTATCAAACTAAAAAGTTTCTGCACAGCAAAAGAAACCATATACAAAATAAAAGGCAACCAACCAAATGGGGAAAGATATTTGCAAACAACACCTCTGATAAGGGGCTAATATCCAAAATATATAAGGAACTCATACAACTCAACAACACAGAAAATAAACAATCCAATTAAAAAATGGGCAGAGGACCTGAACAGACATTTCTCTAAAGAGTACATACAGATGGCGAATAGACATATGAAAAGATGCTCAACATCACTAATCATCAGAGAAATGGAAATAAAATCCACAACGAGACATCACCTCACACCAGTTAGAATGGCTATCATCAGCAAGACAAGTAATACCAACTGTTGGAGAGGCTGTGGAGAAAATGGGACCCTCATACACTGTTGGTGGGAATGCAGATTGGTGCAGCCACTATGAAAGGCAGTGTGGAGATTCCTCAAAAAAATTAAGAATAGAATTATCAGATGATCCAACAATCCCTCTCCTGGGTATCTACCCAAAAAATCTGAAAACATTTATCCGTAAAGATATATGTGCTCCAATGTTCACCGCAGCTTTATTTACAGTGGCCAAGACATGGAAACAACCAAAGTGTCCTTCGATTGATAATTGGATAAAGAAGATGCAGTATATATACACAATGGAATACTACGCTGCTAAAAGAAAAGATGAAATAGTGCCATTTGCGTCAACATGGATGGATCTTGAGATTATTATGTTAAGTGAAATAAGTCAGACAGAAAAAGAACCATATGATTTTACTGATATATGGGTTATAAAACTGAAAGCAACAAAGGAACAAGACAAACAAAGAAACAAAAACTCATAGACACAGACAATAGTTTAGTGGTTGCCAGAGGGTAAGCGGGGAGGAGGGTGGTAGATGAGAGTACCGTATTTGCCGGCGTATAAGACGACTGGGCGTATAAGACGACCCCCTAACATTTCCACTCAAAATACAGAGTTTGTTATATGGTCGGCTGTGTGCGATTTTGCGAGTGTGGTAAAATCGCATAACAGCAAAATCGCATAACAGCCGAGCATACACCCAGCAGCGCTGCTGATGCCTGAACGGTATGTGGAATGAAGTGGGCGGGCATCGGGAGGCCACTATGGCACGGGGCAAGCACTATGGGCAGTCTATCTGAAGTGTACCTGGCGTATAAGACGACCCCCCACTTGGAGGCATATTTTTCAGGGCCAAAAAATCGTCTTATACGCCGGCAAATACGGTAAATGAGATCAAATATATGGTGATGGAAGGAGAACTGACTCTGGGTGATGAACACACAATGTGATATATAGATGATGCATTACAGAATTGTACACCTGAAACCTATGTAACTTTACTAACCATTGTCACCCCAATAAACTTTAATTCAAAAAAAGAAAAAGAAAAAAGAAAATCAAAATTGTTTTTATAGGAAAATCCAGAACTTCGCAGGACTCCTTTACACTTATTTTATGGGTTATATTTTTGTCTCTGAATTAAATATGGGTTAGGGAATGAAGAAAAAACCAAAAATCTTTCAGTGTTTATGATTTCTAAAGTGATACAGTTCTATACACTCACATTTATAATTTGCATTTCATTTTAAGTTTTGAATTTAAATTTTATGTCAGCCTCAGATTCTTAGAAGACTGGTTTTGAGTTGATTAGACTTCCCAATTAAAATATATAATCAAATATATTGTATAGGCATAATATTTATACCAAAATAATTTTTACATTATATTAACTCTATTAATTCTGAATCACTTAACAGGATATGATGCATTTTCAGATGTGATTTAGTATTGTTTGGTAATATAATGATCAAGGCACAGAAGGGAGATTCAGCTTTCTGACAAGGCTGATACCAAGACCCTTTAAACATGCAACCTGACCAAAGCAGAAGCTCATCTCAGTAGCAGTCTGCTTTTTCTTTTGTGAGCATAATTTGAAACATATACACTAAAAACAGTATCAATTTTTATGTGGCTACTGGTGGAGGGTGGGGTCAGCATATCGTGTTAGCAATTTTCTATGGAATCGCATTAGAGTTTCATTGTGGTAGCCATATCACATTAAAATCTGTTTGGGGCTTTTTTTTTTTTTTTTTACTAAATGGTTTCCATTGTGTATTTAATGAATCTGATATGGAAAATTGCTAATGCAATAAGAGTCTCATATAAGCTTTCCTGACCGTAATGCTCAGCCACAATATTCAGGAGGAGGTTCAAGGGGAATGGAGGGGTTTCAGGGCGAGCTCTCCACAGCCTCTGAACAAGTCCTCGGCTCAAGTTCAACACTGGCTTCTTGAAAGATGGACCATTAAGACCTATTGTATGGGGAAAACTCCTTTATAGATTTTATTTCAGGAGAGATCATGGGTTCAGTGAAAGATGTGTTATTTAATTAACATTAACTGAGCACTAGGCAGGGCGCTGCGGTCAGCATCAAGGGCACAGAAAGATAGATGAAACAGGGTCCCTTCCTTCACAGATTTTGAAAAGATCATCTTTGAAGAAATTAGCATATGAGTAACTTAATACAAGACAAGATGTGGCACGAGTGGGAAATGCAAAAAGCCACGAGCTCCAAGGAGGACACACCTGTGACCAGGGTCATCAGAGAAAGGTCTATGAAGGCAGCACCTGGACAGGGCCATAAAAGACGAGGAACATACTAAGACTGAGGGTCTGGTGAGAGGCGGGGAAGCAGGAAAAGCCTAGTTCTAGGCCTTAGCACGAGTAAAGGTGCAGAAGAGAGGAAAGCCAAGGTATGCGTGGAAAATGACAATTCATATTTCAATTGCAGCATAAAATATGGAAGGAGTGGGAGGATAAGCGTGGAAAGGTGACCTGAATCGGCCTGAGGCTGTATGTGGGACTCAGGCTGGCTCGGGTGGAAGCATCCGGATGCAGTTAACATCCAGCTTTCACGGGTATGATAGCTCCTAACGCTAACAACGATCTGAAATCTCAGGGTTCCTTAAGAGACATAATTTATAGGAATATTTATTTTAAAAGGTTAGTTTATTAAAAGCCAACTGACATTTGTTTATTTTTTGTTCTGTCCTACTCATGATGTGGACATTCACTAGGTTCACAGTAAAAAAAAAAAAATCACTTAAGTGCTCTTACTGTTATAACTACTTATGAATTTACTGTTCTCTTTTTTTTTAGTTAGAATAACTTTTCAACTTACTAGCAATAGTAAACAAGGAAATATAAATCCAACAACCTAGAATTACAACTATTAGGAGAGATTCATGCTTTCAATGTACTGCTATATTTACTGTTTTATTCTGGACGCTTCCCTGTTTTGAATTCTTCTCTAAATGTTATGAGCAGCAATACACAGAATATTGGCACTAAGCTTCATTAGCGATTTACAATTTAATGTAGAATGTTTTGCAAATTAAAAAAAAAACTTCTTTAGTTTTCATAACCTTTACCTTCCCTTAAATTAGAATACATCCTGTGGATAAGTATTATTTTGGACATATTAAAGCAGAATAAAATGAAATTGCTATTCTATTTATTGTAGAAAGAATGTCGGATATAAACCAGTGCTATAGTGACCACTTATTAAACACATCTCTCCACTCTGGTAAAGGAATTTGCACTCTCACTAATCAGAATTAAAACTATTTGTGAAACTGAAATTAAATATTTTAATCTTTATGAAATAATGTATTGACAGATGTTTTTTCTCCTCCAGCTTACCACATGATTAGCAAGGATCAACAAGTTTACCAGTTGTTTATTACTTATAGATATCCTTGGCAATGTTTCATCAGAAAACAAAGCTCTTCTTTCTCATCCCTTGTCTTAGGCAATTAGAGCTGCAGTAGTTGACATCTGTGAATATTTTCTGATAACTCATTAACTCAGGATATATAAGTAAAAGATTTTAAGAGGAGAAAAGTCAAATATATAGCTCAATAACTCATGCTGACTGGCATATTAATGGCACAGGCGTGAGAATTGTAAAGTACTTAGGGGTTTAACCTAACATTTGTTTATATCTTTGATTTTTAGTAAACACTGTGCTGATGAAAAATGAGTTTGCTCAGATCAGAATATGTTGGCATGCTCTTAAACATAGCTTGAAACCACAGAGCTGAAGCATAAAACAACTCTGACAAAGATAGCCAGTCAAGCATAAAAATGGGAGTTGGTTGTGTCAGAACAGATTAAGAGGCGGAAGGCTGTCTGTTAGAAAGACAGTTGTCTTGCCATCAATGAAGGCAATTATTATCACCAAGTTATTTTTATTATTTGAAACTCCTGTCATATTATATTTAAAATGTTCTGTATTTATAAACCATTACATCATTTTCTTATCTGCAGTGTCCTTCTCGGATAACCGCAAACTTGAAAGCCGTCCAAAATCATGTTCATGGTTTCCTACAAGCATAGGAAAAATCACTTATTTAATTAAATAATCACTTATTTAATTGTCTATTTGGAGTTAGGAGAATGTCTGGGTTTTACTTTTACTTCCTTTTAAATATAGATCGTATTTTTAAAATGTAAACATCCAGTGGTATTCCCGCACACCGACAGGAATCCTAAGGTAGAAAGAAGATAAGCCTGTAGTAATACCATCTCACTCACCCAGGATGCCCCAAATGCTCCGCTCGGTTATGGCCAAGGAGGCATTATTAAATGGCTTAGGACTTCCAAAAGATCACGGGAGAAATTGGGCAAGGCACTGAAAAGGTCCTTGTTAAGTTGGATTCATTAAAAAACCATCCACGGTGTCCTGAGGGAGTGTATCTGACTGTGAATTACTGCGTTAAAGAATTTACATGCAATTTTATTCCAACACTAGATTTCCATCAATTCGTAGGTTATTTCTCAGGAGTGCCAGTTCTAGCTCAGAGACAAAGTCAACAGAGTATTTCTAAACTGTCATTTCAATTCTCCACAGTCAAGGGTGGGAGGAGGAAGGAATAGTAACGGGAAGACTTGTCAGCGATTAGCCCTCCATAAAAACGTTTCCCCGCGCTCCTCCTTCCGATCACAATGCTGGCGTCAGTCAGTCTCCTGTATCTGTTCCCCACCTCGCCCCCCTCCCCTCTGCGGAGAGCTGGCACAGAATGGCAGGCGAAGCAAAAGACAAACATCCCAGCTCCCGACACAAACCAAGCGCTAGCCCAGAGACACTTGAACAGCATTCCGAACTTTCTTCCCCCACCCCACCCCCTTCAGTTCGCGTGCCTCAAAGGTAACAGAGTAAAAAGCCTATGAGACGCAAGGCCAGGGAGGCCAGCTGAGTCACAGTTACTATCACCGTCCTGCCCCCACTCCGGCCACAGCAAACGGTTACTCAGCTCCGGGTCTCCGCGGCTCCCGTCCTGGGTTCTCGGCCCCCCGTGCGGCGCCCAGTCCCGGGGACGAAGAGCGAGCGCGCGTCCCTGCCCACGCCCTGGGCCACAGCCCCGCACGGCCTGAGTCCCCGTCGCGGGACAAGCATCCTCTGACAGGTCTCAGGTGCCTGCAGCCCGGCGTGCGGCCTCGCGGAGGGCGCGCGGCCAACTCCCCGGCGCTGTCCCCTCGGGCTGCTCGCCCACCTCACCCTAGCCCACCCACACGGGCTCCACCAAAAAACCTGGAGACCGAGCGTACAAAGAACCCAGCCACACACCGAGAGCCTCCAAGACTTCCTCGTGGAAGAAAAACTTAGCTGCACACGCACACACGCACGCACTCGCCCCAAGCGCGCCGGGGAGGGCATCTCTTACCTGTCCCCACGGTGCCACTCATCCCTCC
>NW_017731548.1:457554-462528 GCF_001890085.2 Hipposideros armiger | reverse complement strand
TAAAAGGGATCATTACACCCGTGGACAGCGCCAGAGCAACTGGTTTTGCACTGGTGGAAGCAGGACAAAATCTAATCACACTGAGTGGTGAGTGGTGGTTAAAACTAGTCATATAATTATTTGGCTTATCATTTCCTTATGCGTATTTATTTGCTTAACAGCCATGTAATAGATAATATATCTAATCTAATAAAGATACAACCTATGGGCACTGAGCAACGTTAATGTACAACCTTCTTGCCTCAGGGCATGGCTACCCCCTAGGTAGCGTGCCTTTTGAGGTCACTGAGGACTCCTAAAACCCACTCAGAATATGCTTAGGAACTGCCACCAACATACCGATGGCCTTTGATTCCCCATCAGCCAGGAGCTCTACACAGAAAAGGCACTTGACTGCAGAGGTGAAAGCAGAATAAAGCCACATAGGACAGTATTCAATTGCTCTTGTGCATAGAAAGGTTAGATCTCCAAAGGCCCTGCTGATACCCCTGAAATGTAAACGCAACGCCTTGCATTTAACTGCTTTTTCTGGTTCTCAAAGAACTGCACTTTCTTCCCCTGGCAGATGCCATTTTTGCTTTATATTGTTGTAGTTGAGCACTGACCTTGTTTAAAACAGCATTTGTAGGAGAACCTTAAACTTGAATTTAAACCGTCTTTCCACACCAGGCCCGTTTTACCTCTGCTCCAGGCTAGGTGTTAAGGTTGAGATTGCTCTGGGTGTGAAACACCCAGGAAACATGTGGACTGACAGCTAAAAGCTACAGATTGTCCTTGGTGTGCAGTTTTATTGCAAGTAAACTAATTAGGCCCTCAGAATTGATATTTTGTGGATCACTTTAAATATATATATACCGTTAAGAAAGGAAATGGCCCAGCCACTATCTCAGTTTCCTTCTCTTATGTGTATTACAAAGTGCAGAGGACAGCATGGGGAGCGAGGAATTATAAGCTCTGCAGTGCTGGCTCATGCTTCTGGCGTGGAGTCTAAATTCACAGAATTCTCCTGGCTTTTGGCAGGACTTGGATTTACAGATTCTTCGAGTGTGTGTAGTCTGCTTTTTTTCTGTACATTCTCATTTACATACCAAGAAAGTTTGCACCTAAAAGTTAGCTTGTCAGTGATACAATTCCTATCATTTATTCCTCAAACCTACTATAGAAAGTTAATCCATTACACTCAAGAACAATAAGACTTGGTGAATTCCAAGAAGAAGAAAATGTCTGCTCTGGAAAAGAAGGCTCAGTGCTGAAACTCCACTTTTCAGAAGCTGACCATCCTTGTAATAGGAAATCCAGACTCTGCTTTATTTTTTCTTCTTGATTTGCTGCAATTTTACTGCTTGTTAGAACTTCCACCAAAAAACTACATAATGGGAATCATATGAGGGGTGAGACTGAGTCACAGGTTGTGATTTGGTGGAACCTCCAGTAGTAAAATTTTGGAAACTAAGCTCCCCCTTTTCTAAACTAAAGTCTTGGCGCAACACAAGCTCCTGCAGCTATAAAAGTTTCCTTACCCATAGAGGGTCAGCTCTTTTCACTTGTCCTATGCCCAGCACAGGGCAAGCTTGTGTCAGCCTATAGTAATCCAGAGATGCAAAGATTCTGCTTTCTACTTCTGTTGTACCTCCTGTTGGATCTAGCATTATAATGGTTCCACACCCACATCTAGCCTCCTTCCTGCGTTTCATCTGTAACTCTGTCCTAAGTCTGCACTTCTTCTGCCTCCCTCGAACTTTCCTTCAAGAGCCATCATTCATTCCATAAGCATTATTGAACACTTTCCTGAGTACCAGGCGCTTGAACTGATCATATGGACACAGAGCACTGGCTAGCTCACTGTAAAGTCGGTCTCACTAGGAGAGACACACATACCAACGATTGTCATATAACTTTGTGTGTCACTTACGGGTGCAGGCACAGGGGAGGCGAAATTTCAACTACACCTTGAGAAGTGAGTATGAATGCCTACCACCTGGATAGCCAAAGAACCCATCCCCCCGCCCCCAGTCATAGTGGATGCAGCTCTGTGGGTGCCGGCTTCTCCTCAGTGCAGGCTGGATTTCAGCCCCCTTGGGCAGGCTCTCTGGTGCAGGCACAACTTGCACAATCATAAAGGGAGCCCCAAATACCTACTATGTGCAGAATTCCTTCAGGTTTCGAGTATGAAAACAGTTTTCTTAAGAAGAACTGTCAAAACTCGTTGGATAAACAAGAAAATAATGTTACAAGACAGGACAACACCAAATAAATGCTGTGCGGTTGAGGCCAGGGAACAGTGGGGCATCTTGTTTAGTGGTAAAGGTTGACAGCTGCCTGGTGCTGTGAGATTGTCCTGCCAGGACCTGACTGCTTCATGCACCTCATCTCACTTCACCCTTCACACATCCCAGGAAATGAGAATTATTGCCCCCATTTAACTGTTGAGGAGGTTGAAGCTTCATGAAACATCCTGGGAGTGTGATGAACTCATTTATTAGTTTTAGGAGGCTTTTTTTTTTTTTTTTTAGATTCTTTGGAATTTTCTGCATAAATAATCATGTCATCTGCCAACACAGATAGTTGTATTTCTTCTTTTCTGTATGCCTTTTATTTCTTTTCTTGCCATATTGTACTGACTAGAGCTTCTGGCACGCTATTGAATAAGAATGGTGACAGTGGACAACCTCCCCCTCCTGACCTTAGAGGAAAGCATTCACTTGTTTTACTATTAAGTATAATGTTACCTGTAGGTTTTATGTAGTGTTCTATATCAAGTTGAGGAAGTCACCTGCTATTCCTATTTTTCTGAGGATTTTGATCACAAACAGGTGTCAAACTTTTCAAATTTGTTTTCTGAAATAATTGATATGAATATCTAATTTTTCTCTGTTAGCCTGTTAATATGATGTATTATATTGATTGATTTCAAATATTAAGTCAGCTTCACTTGGTCACGTATTTTTTATATATATATTGAGGAATTCTATTTGCTAGTATTTTATTAAGGATTTTTGTGTTTATATTCTGGAGGGATATTGGTATATAATTTTCTTTTTTTGTACTCTCTTTGTCTGATTTGATATCAAGGTAATATTTCATAAAATGAATTGTGAAGTATTCCCTCCTGTTCATTTTCTGGAAGAGTGTATGTAGAATTGGTGTTAATTCTTTAAATGTTTTGTACAATTTTCCAGTGAAACTGATCCTGGAGATGTCTTTTGGGGGGGTGTTTAAAATTTCATATTCAATTTTCTTAATTGTTTAGGGCTATTCAAATCATCTATTTCATAGGTGAGTTATAGTATGTGATTTTGCAAGGAAGTGGTTTATTTCATCTAAGCTGCCAAATTTATGTGTGTAGAATTATTTGTAGTATTCCATTGTTACCTTTCTGATGTCTGCAAGGTCTGTAGTGAGATATTCTCTTTTACTCCTAGTATTAATAATTGTTATCTTCTCTTTTTTTCTTTGTCAGTCTTGCCAGAGGTTTGTTAATTTATTATTTCAGAGAGTCAGCTCTCTGTTTCACTATTTTCTCTGTTGTTTTTCTGTTTTAAATTTTATTGCTTTTGCTCTTTAGTATTTCCTTCCTTCTGTTTGCCTTAGATTTATTCTGCTCCCCTTTTACTAGGTTCTTGAGGTGGGAACTTAGCTTATTGATCTGAGATTTCTTCTTTTTTCTAATATATGAACTTAGTACTATAAATTTACCTTGCAGCGCTATTTTGGCTGTTGTCTCACAAATTTTGATATGTTTTGTTTTCATTTTCATTCAGTCTATTTTTTTTAAATTTCACTTGAGACTTCCTTTTTGGCTCATAGATTATTTAGAAGTCTGATGTTTAGTTTCCAAGTGGATGGAGATTTTCCTGTTATATTTTTGCTATTGAATTCTAGTTTGACTCTTGTGGTTGGGGAGCACACTCTGTATGATTTTAATTATTTTAAATTTATTTCTGTATGTTTTGTGGTACAAGAGCTGATCTATCTTGATATATGTTCCCATGGACACTTGAAAAGAATGTGTCTTCTGCAGTTGTTGGGTAGTTTGCTATAAATGCCTATTAGATCTTATTGGTTGATGGTGTTGTTTTATACTATATACTTGCTGATTTTCTGTGTAGTTTTTTTCTTAATTATTTGTTGACAGAGAGGTATTGAAGTCTATTTTTATTTTCAGTTCTATCAGTTTTGCTTCACATACTTTGAAGCTCCTTTGTTTTGGGCATATACATTTAAGATTTTTATGTCTTCTGGGTGGATTGGGTCTTTTTAATTATTATATAATGTCCTTCTTTGTCTCTGGTAGTTTTCTTTGATCTAAAGTTTATTTTAACTGATATGATAGCCACTTCTGTTTTCCTTTGATTAAAGTTTGTGTATCTTTTTTTTTTACTTTTTATTTTCAACCTGCCTATATTGTTATTGGGTTGTCGGAAAAGTCATGACGTATTTTGTCTAAGTTTTCACAGGTCATTTATTTATATAAAGAACAAAGATCAATCAAAGATATATTGCCCATTTTGTTCGATAACCTTTTGCCATCTTTCAGTGAGCTTCATAATTCCTCGTTTATAGAAGGACCTGTCTTTATTTGTGAAAAACTGAACAAGGTGCTGATTCACAGCCTCATCTAAATTGAATGTTATATCACACAAGGAGTTTTGAAGAGAGCGAGACAAATGGAAGTCTGAGGGCGCAAGGTCAGGCAACTATGGTTAGTGTGGCAGTACATTCCATCCAAGCTCCAGTAATTTTTGATGGGTGATCAAACTTGTGTGTGGTCTCGCATTGTTGTGATGGGACACAACTCCTTTACAATTAACAAGCTCTGGACGTTTCTGGATAATGGATTCGTTCAAACTGTCCAATAGCCGATAGTACACATTCAAATTGATTGTTTGGTTCCTTGGTAGGAGCTCAAAAAACACGACACCTTTGAAATCCCACCACACTGAGAGCATAACCTTCCTCTAATGAATGTCTGCT
>NW_017731548.1:455642-457254 GCF_001890085.2 Hipposideros armiger | reverse complement strand
ATGTTCAATGTTTCTGCAATCTCTCGTGTCATGTAACATGAGGGTTTGACTTGATCAATTGCTTTATTTTGTCATCATCAACCTCGGTGGGCCTCTTTGACCGAGGAGCGTCTTTGAGATCAAAATCACCAGCACGGAATTTCGTGAACCATCGTTGGCACTGACATTCTTGTAGAGCATTGTCACCATAAACTTTATGCAACTTTTCACAAGTTTGACGTGCGTTCTTCCCTTTCTGGAAGTAAAACAGTAAAATATGGCAAAAATGCAGTTTTGGCTTCCATCTTCAACTTGTTGTAAAATCTCCAAAACTCAATTAAATAGCTCAGTTTTTTTAGAATGAAGCTAGAACTGTCAGTTGTCAAATGACATAGCAATAACATAGATGCAAATGACTCTAGTACTTCCAAAAATGAACTAGTGCCATCTGTTGCAAACATTCGTCATGACTTTTCCGACTGTCCAATATATTTGTAGTTTCTTAGACAGCATATAGTTATGTTTTTACATTCTGCCAGTCTCTTTTACTTGTTGAATTTAGATCATTTACATTTAATGTAATATATTGATATGTTAGGGATTAAGTCTACCATTACATTTTTTGTTGTTTGATTGCCCTGGGGTTTTTTTTGTTTGTTTCTTTGGGTCTTTTCCTGCTGCCTAGTATGTTATTTGAACAATTTTTAGAATTTCATTTTGTTTTATAGTCATGCACCACTGAACTATAGGACTGTTTTAAGAAATGTGTTGTTAGCAATTTTGTCATTGTGTGAAGACCATAGTTTACCTACACAAATCTAGATGTTATAGCCTACTACACACCTAGAGGTATAGCCTATTGCTACTAAGCTACAAGTCAAAGTAACATGAACAGTATGATACTGTGCTGAATACTGTAGGCAACTGTAACACAATGGTTAAGCACAAGAGAAAAATGATGCAATCAAGAGGTGTGGTAAACACAAGATGTATGAGGCTACTGCCCGTGTGACATGGCATACTGTTTTATAGCAAACTTTTTTTTTATAAATACAAAGAGTACATATAAAAAAGTGATAAAAAGTATAGTATGGCAAATATATAAATTTGTAACATAGTCATTTATTATCAAGTATTATGTACCATACATAATATATGTGCTATACTTTTATATGACTGGCAACACAGGTTTGTTTACACCAGCATCACCACAAACATGTGAGTAATGCATTTTGCTACGATGTGGGATGGTTATGATGTCACTAGGTGATAGGAATTTTCCAGCTCCATTATTATATTATGGACCACCATCATACATCTGGTTCATCATTGAAACATCATTATGTGGCACATGACTGTATTTGTAGTGTTTTCGAGTACATATTTTTGTATAGCTTTTTTTTTCAGTGATTGTTCTAAGTATTACATTATATATATGAGGTCTGACAATTACGTTTGCCAGCTTGTTGCAACGATGTTGCTAACCTTTTTTGATATCAGAGGGATTATTCATTATGAATTTGTACCAACTGGATACTTAACCAAGTTTACTATTTGCAAATGCTGAAAAGCCTGTGTGAAAAAGACAAAAACGACCTGAACTTTTCACCAACAATTCATGGCTCTTGAATCA
>NW_017731548.1:437346-454197 GCF_001890085.2 Hipposideros armiger | reverse complement strand
TTAGCTAGGCCTCTTCTTGTCCTGTGATTGCCAAATAGCAATGTGCCAAGCCCAGCTGACTACATAAAATTTACCTCTTCGAGCATGCTTCAATAACTTCTATTCCTTGATTTTTCACCCCTTGGAAATGTCTTTTTAGTTAAGTCAGGCATACAGCCTCCCCACCACCCCTCTGCAATCTTACAGTCAGGTAATTGGGGTGCTGGGTGGTACAGTCTCATGGCCAAGATCACAGTACTAACCACTGACAATTTTCATTCTTAAGGCCAAGGGCTCTGGCTTTCTCTCTTTCTTTATTTTTCCCCTGCTTTACTGAGGTATAACTGGACAACATACATTGAAATATATTTAAAGTGTACAATGTAATGATTTTATATATGTATATATGTAATAATGTTTTATATGTATTTACACACACACACACACACACACACACACACAATGAAGTGATTACCACAATCAAGTTAATGAACACATCCACTTTAATTTTATTTAAGTCATAGACAAAATAATTAAACTTCTTCAATGTTGAAGTAAGTGGTTTCTTTAAAAAACAACAAAACCGAAACATCCTGAAGTGAAATGAAACTTGGGAGGATCTAAATGGAAAAGTTGAGATGGCCCCGCTATAGGGAGGAGGGACTGACTACATGGCCGAGGATTCTGGGAATGGCTAACACAAAAACTACTCTTTGAGTGCTGGTTAATGAAAAATAATAATACATGCAAAACAACAGGACACAGCTAAAGATACATAAGGTTATTTCTACATATGAATCCCATCTTAATGGTGAAAAAAAGCCTATGATCAGACATAAGATAATTTTGTCCAGGTCTTTGTCCCAGGCTACATAGGAATTAAATGTCTGATCCACATGTCACAGTGCTACTTGTTATAACTGTTACTTGTCCTATACCTGCAGATAAATAAGTATCTGTCAGGAGGAAGGTTTAAAATTTCATTACCATTTTAATTATACTTTATTTTCAAAATAGACCTTTTTCACTGCTCTGAATTTCACAGCAGCTTTCTTCTTCTGAAAACATTACCATCACAGCACTCTGTCCACATTAGCCTTATTCTCTATTATTAACCAGGGGCAAATATCATCTTCATCCCATAAATGAAGAATGTGAGGTACCTATAGTTCATATTAGATACAACTATATCTGTAATACAAATGAGCAAAAGATATAAATACAAAACACATTTTTATTTTCTCCACTTCAGCTTCCCTGGGAGTCTGTCCTGGGCATGGATTAACACAGGCAGACCAACAGCTGATCATTACGAGTCAGAGCAGTCCTTTTACTGGCTTCCCATCCTCTCCGATCTGGGCTGCTACATGTGGAGACTAAGTTTCGGTAAACTCAATGAGTCAGTAAGACTCCTCAGGAGGTTGCAATAGGCTGCAGTTTATATGATTTCCATGCTGGTTCTTAGCCTCTTTCTGTCCCTAAACATCTGAGGTTACAGAGCAATCGGTGGCTTACTGCAACAATGGCTCCATGCTCAGCTCGGGTAGAGGTGACTATAATTGTGAATTTAGGATCATTCTAAGGCATGCAAAGGAGAAGAATGGAATATATTTTAAATTACACACAGTCAGAGCTGTATAAGCTTTTCTGAACAGAAATTAAGAATTATGGTAGATTTCACATTGCTACAGATCTTAGAGATCTTTACATTTTTGGATATATGTACAGATGCCAGTTAACAATTGGCTCTGAATGGACTGTGGGCACTTGGGAGTAAAAACAACTATAATTCCTTATTTAGCTTTGCCTAGTGGTTTTTAAGTACTTAAATGATATTCACTGAGTAATGAAATAATACTAAAAAAATGGCAAAACAATAAAGTTTATCTCGAAAGACAACCTCGCTCCTAGCCTCAGATCACTATGATCTTGTCTGTTATACGTAGCTAATTTTACTGAATTTCTTGGGTAGGGTGGTAGGCCCACTGAAGACCCCAAGACTGAAAAAATACAGAAGTCAGTAGGGCAGCTGGAGGGTGGAGGGGATTAGTAGGCAGTATGCTCTATGGAACTGCTTCTCAGTGTCCGGACAGCTGAGGAGGCCCTGATGGGGGGAGGGGGACATTAAACCGAGCTGACTTTACTGGACAACTGTATTGTCTCACGTCTCCCCCACCCCCCACTTAGGATCAGCTGTAACATAAACAATATACTCACCTTCGATTTCAGTCCAATTGACAGCAATTTCTGCTATTGGAATTTTAAAGAACTGTGCTATGTAAAGAAGTTCTACATCAAATGCCCTGAAATAGAAAATAGATTTGTATTTATTTTTAAAAAGATAGTATAATTAAATCTCTACCTTGGCATGTTTTAAAGAAACTTACATGGCAGATATAAAGCCTACATTATAAAACTGAAGGTCAGATTCACATAAGGTCAAATAAAAGCTAAGCAGTTCAGGAGCTTCAAGGCAAATAAAATAATGTGGTGTGTCACTGCATAACATTTAAATGAGAAATACAGTGTCTCTATCACAACTCAGAAACTCCCAGTTAAAAACAGCCTCTTGGGCCCCAAGAGAAAATTTAATTTTGGAAATTTTCAAGACTGATGGTTTTGAATCCCAGCTTTAACTAGCTCAAGATATAGAACTGACAGCATTTTCAACTGATTGAGAGAGCTAATTAAGCAGAACTCTGAGAAGCTTGTGGACCGAATGTTCTCAATCACTTTAGAGTTGCTTCATTCCATTCTTCTACCTCCAGAGGATCGAGGTTTCTCTTCTAAATACAGGGCACCCAGGACCTGCCTATCCTTTTCCCTTCTCCATGCCATCCTGGATGATACAGTGTTGGTACCTACTGAAAGTGAAAAGCCAGTTTAGACTAGTCTAAAATGCCCTCTGAATTTAATTAAACACACACATAGGAATTAGATATATTGTCTCATTTTTACATACACTGATAAAATCATCTCTAGTATAAATTTTCAGTTCATCCTTCCTTCTACCCATAAGATAGGCTCTTTCTTAAAGCTCCTATTCAGTCAGCCTCTTGGTTTAGGTTAAATCTAAAGGTTTCTGAATCCTGACTCCGAAGTTTTACTATTTACAAAATTCTCTCATCCAGTCGTTTCCTTTCACTCGCACTAAGCTCAAAAAAAGAAGCACCCCTTCCTAAGCTCTACTTCTATGTGCTCTTTTAACTGTCCCCAAAGTGCTAAAGTCCTTCACCATTTTGCTTTCATCCTTGAGTCATTAAGAACCCGCTTTCTAGACTACATGGAACACACTTCAAACTTCAAGCGCTTGGTTTTAAAATATTAGCACAGACAAGAAAATGTCTAAAGTCCACTTCTATTTGATTTCCTGATCCCAGACAATTTGAATTTGAGAGTTTTGTATTCTTGGCGATGCTACCACCACCATCCATTATGCAACTAGTTTAAATCCCAAGTCTTTGGATAATTCAATATGACAACAATTTTTTAAAACATTTAATGCTTTTTCTTATCCTACTAAAATATTTACTTAAGAGGATAAAAGCATCTACAAAAGTGTTCTTTGTGTTTTTAAAAGGACTATGTGAAACTTCTGTTACCTAAAATTGTGACACTCATGAAAGAAGGAAATAATTTGAATATTAAGCCAGGAGCTCAACCCTTAACTCTTTCCTTTAACACAGAAACAAAAAATGACCGAGTGGGCTGAGTTAGTTCTAATGATATTCAATAATCTAAACAAGATTATCAATACTTTTCTAAGGGTATCAGTAATAGTGACTTTGATCAAAGACACAAAACAACATAAGAATAATGAATGAAGGGGGGAAGCACTGATTCAATGAAATTACTTTATATTAAAAAAACAAAGGACGGTTCACCTTCTAAACTATCATTTTTATTATATCCATATCCCCTTAAACATTTTAAAAGACATGATGTTTATTTTTTTTTAAATTGCAGTTCATAGACCGTATTATAAGTAACAGACCAATTTGTTACCAAAGCAAACATTATAATTAAAATACCAAGTACTTCTGGATAGAACCTTATGATATTACAGAGAAGCAGTACAAGCCGTATATATATGTTCTCCAACTAAGATGCCTTCATGTGTTTTCACAAATGCGGGAGGGCTGAGCACCATGTTTTCTTTTGCTACTCAGTTCCTGCTTGTAGCTGTTATCTCATGAAGAGATATATTCCTGGAGAACAGGGTATGTTGAGACTCAACCACAGCAGACACACACGTACTCTACTGCTCCCTCCTGAAATCCCACTAAAATTAAAACAACAATGATGGAATAAAAACACAAGAAGAGAAGGAGACAATAATAATGTACTTTTTTGAAAGTTGGAAAGCAGCTGGACTAGCTGTAACTAGGGAAAATAGACAATGGCAGTGGAGAGGCCTACATGCAGGGCCCCCAAAGGCTCAGGCATCAGAGGTATCAAATGACTCTGGCAAGTGAGGGTGCAGGAGGGGCTGCAAATGGGACGACTCACTAAAAATCCCTACGAGCTTTTCCTTTCCTCCAATTCGTTCATATCTCCTAAGCAGGAGATTAAAGGATCCCACTTTAGTGAAAATGACCAGCCCAAAAGAGAATGACAGGTGGGAATTTCCCATAAAAAGTGGCCCCACTATTTAATCTGTGGTGAAATCTGTTAGTCAATCAGAGACTTTGACCATGAACATACCTTCTGATGAGCTTTTTTAGTACCACAGTAAAGATATCTGAAGACAGACTTTAATGATAAAAACAAATATAAAGAAAAAAGCTGGAGCAACAAATACAGGGAAAGTAGAAAATGTCACAAAGTTTTAAATAAGACATTAAGTAGTGAAAATACTGTAGTCATGAAACAAGAATAGATTTTTTAAAAATGAATACTGGAAGACAAAAAGTAGGAAATTAAAATTTTGAGAGCAGAAATAAAAATTCAAAAGGACAGTAAAATGGTAAAATCGAGAAAAATCTCTGTAAAAGGAGAAAAATAGAAAAAAGGAGAGAACATCAAATGATAGGATCAGTAAGGAGGTCCACATCTGTTTTATAAGAGGACAGAGAAAAGAGTAAGAGGGGGTTGTTAAAGAAATGATTAAAGGACATTTCTCAGAACTAACGGACATGGAATTTCCAGGTGTAGATGGCCCACTGAGTACTCAACAAAATAAATGAAAAGGAGCCACATGAAGTCCCAGAATCATTTCAAAACACTATGAAAAAGAAGCTTCCAAACGTGTGGGTGGAAACATACCATAAACAAAGAATTAAGATTCAGATTATCTATAGAATTGAACTTCTCCACAGAAACAGAGTGCCAAAAACAACAGAGCAATGCTTTCAAAATCCTGAGGAAAAATGATTTCCAATCTGTAATTTTTTTGTCCAGCTAACGGTTAAACAAGTGTGAGAGTAGAATAAAGATAGTTTTTCCCATACAATGTCTCAAATTCCCTTCTCATATTTTTAGTAAGTTTAACAGAGAAGATACTCTACTACAATAGGGCTGTGAACCAAGGAAAAGGAGGTGGACAATGGCAGCTGTGCAGGAGGCCAGGGAACGAGAAAGGTACAACCGACGAGATGCCTCTAAGAAAAAGATGAAACTGATGCATAACCTGATATGTTGGGACATTGAGGGAGAATTTATGAGTGTGAGCATAAATATGTGACAGATCCATAGTAAAATAATGCAAACAAAAAACTGCAGATAGTTATGTTCAAGAAAACAAACAGTACTACAAGAAAGGTAATATTCACATTGCACCCTGTGGTTCAAATGTGAATTATCTTTACACAGCTATAACAATCAATACTGCTCTAACCAAAAATGATTATAAAACTGTATTAGGAGAATAAGTGTGGGGGGTATAGAGAAGTGTAAGAGAATTACATACGTATGTACTGATTTCCTATTTTGGAAAGTAGTATCTAAAACTGAAACAATGGAGATATAGCTGTGCAGACCCATTATTTTGAGTATGAAAGCAAATACCACAAAGAAACAGTAAAGAATTGAAAGTGCCTATAGTTGGGGAGTAGGATTGAGGATGGAGGGACATGGGTAAAGGAAAACTTTTTTGTTATAAGCCATGTGGAACTGACTTTAAATTATAAACATATATAACATTGATTAAAAAAGTATTCATCAGTAGAAAGTACATTTTGAAGAATTCATTTTCAAAATTACTCATAAATTGAGTCAAATTATAATTTAACATTACATGGAAAGATTTTAGGTGAAGTACAGTTGTGAGGATGGAAGTTATATATATTATTTATATTTAACATTACATATATATATTTTTAACATTACCCATACTCAATTATGAAAAAAGATGCCTACAGTCTTTTAACTTTAGCTATAATCTTTGATGTTTCCTAATACCTAGAAACTCTACTTGACTTGGATATTCTGAAAGTTATAAGAAAAACTTTAATAAATCTTTAGAATAAATCCTTTAAGAAACTCTAAGGTGACACTTATATAGAAATAAGTGGAGGCACAACTTGGTTTCTACAACTTACGCCGCATAAGAAAAAATATATCTTTCTTTAGTCTTTCTTGATTTAAAGTACAAGAACAGAGATGTTTAAATGAAAACCACTGATGAAACATTACTGTAGTGAATGGTACACTGATAATCAAGTTGATAAATACGTATTTGGTGGTTGTCCTTTACAAGTATAAAAATAAACATAACCGGACCTTAAAGAGTGATATGAGAGGCTAAAATTTTAAGTCAGGTCAAATACTATGTCAACCAAGTCCAAAGTAAACAATATAAAAGACATGCACAGCTTCTGGTCAAGATAGCAGAGTAGGTTAACACTGTTTTTAACATGACCATATAAATATTACAACTCAAGCATAGAACTATTATTGAGAATTGCCTAAGTCTTGCTGAACCGAAGCCCTACAACTACAGAAGAAACCACTTTGAGACTGGTAGGAGGGGCAGAGACACAGAACAGGCTGGTCCCACACCCATGTGTGGCAATTAAAAATCAGGAGGGATATCACAGCTGCAGAGGTCCTCCCTGAGGAGCGAAGGGTCCCAGCCCCACACCATGCTCTTAACCCAGGATTCCAGTGTCAGAGAGAAATGTCCTTATAACTCCTGGCTGTGAAAACCAGCAAAGATTGTGGCTGAGATGAGAGTGGCTGGAGTCCTAGGCGTTCCTCTGAAAAGGCTCAATGCAGACTTATTCATTGATGGACTCACTTGCTCTGAGCTCCAGCGCGGGGGCAACAGGTCGAAAGGCACCAGGAACATAGGGTGAAGAAATGAACTGTCTGGTTTTAGGGCGAGGGGTAGAGGGGTAGCTTCTCGCAGACAGAAGTGCTGGTAGAAGACATTGATCCTTTGTTGAGCCCTCCCCCATACCCAGCATGCAGACACAAGCAGGAGCCATATCTGAGTCTCCATCAACCTGGCTAACATGGTTCACCCTGCCCCACCCAACTTGCAAGCCCACCCAAGGCCCTTCCAGTGACCTGCCATACCAATGGCCTGTCTTGACTCATGCAGCACTTCCCTAAAATCTCTCAAAGGGTCACAAACTCCAAACAAGCAGCACCTGGCCTTGGCGTGCCCTGTACCTCTTTCTAAGCAGCCCCAATTTGGCACGAGTGGCAGCTGGCTTTCCTTCAATGCCTGGCCTCTCCCAGACACCTCCAAACCCAGCACAAGTGGCAACAATCTGCCCATCACTTTGTACTTCATAGGAAATGGCCCCAGGCAGGGCTCAGGTAGTGGCTGATCTTGGTCTGCACCGGAACTCCTCCTAAGAATTCCCAGAACGAACATACCTGGTGACCAGCTTCAGGCCACAGTGGAGCACCACCCAACCACCTCCACAAACAACACACCCAAAGGGCAGGCCTGGCTGACACCACAGCCCTGCTAAAGTGAATCCTACTCTGTAGGATCAGCCCCTGCACAACAATTGTAGGGTCAGCTCCTCCACTGTAATCAGTGCTAATCCTCACAACCAATCAGCCTGAGGGTCAGTCCCTCCCACTGAAGTGCAAACAGTAACCAAGGCTAAACTATAACAGGAGGGCACACACAACCCACACAAAGGACACACCTGCAGTGCCCAGCTCAGGTGACCAGGGAGACTGCACCACTGAGTTCCACAGGACACCTACTACATAAGGCCACTCTACTAAGACCAGGAGACATAGCAGCTCTACCTAGTACATAGAAACAAACACAGAGAGGCAGCCAAAATGGGGAGACAAAGAAACATGTCCCAAATAAAAGAACAAAACAAAGCTCCTAAATAAGAACTAAACAAAATGGATATAAGCAATCTACCAGATGCAGAGTTCAAAACACTGTTTATAAGGCTACTCAATGATCTCAGGGAGAACTTCAACAAAGAGATAGGAAACATAAAAATAGAGATAGAAAACATAAAAAAGAACCAGTCATAAGTGAACACAATAACTGAAATGAAGAATACTTTCTAGGGGTCAACAGTAGATTAAATGAAGCAGTAGACCAAATTAGCAATTTAGAAGATAAAGTAGCATAAAACACCTAATCAGAACAACAAAAAGAAACAAGAATCCAAAAATATGTGGATAGTTGAAGGGGTCTCTGGGACAATATCAAGCGTAACAAAATTCACATCATATGCATACCAGAGGAGAAAAGAGCAAGCAACTGAAAACCTATTTGAAGAAATAATGATGGAAAACTTCCCTAATCTGGCAAAGGAAATAGATATACAAGCCCAGGAAGTGCAGAGATTCCCAAACAAGATGAACCCAGAGTCCCACGCGAAGACACATCATAATTAAAATGCCAAAGGTGAAAGACAGAATCTTAAAAAGAGCAAGAGTAAAGCAATTAGCTACCTACAGGGGAGCTCCAGTGAGACTGTCAGCTGATTTCTCAACAGAAAATTTGCAGGCCAGAGGGACTGATATGAAATTTCAAAGTGATGAAATGCAAGGACCTACAACCAAGATTACTCTACCCAGCAAAGCTATCATTTAGAATCGAAGGACAGATAGATTCCCAGACAAGAAAAAGCTGAAGGAGTTCATCACCACCAAACCAGTATTACGAGACATGTTAAAGGGACTTCTTTAAGAAGAAAAAAAGATAAAAATAGAATAAAATGGCAATAACTACATATCTATTAATAATTACTTTAAATATAAATGGATTAAATGCTCCAATCAAAAGACATAGGTTGGCTGAATGGATAAGAAAACAAGACCCTTACATATGCTGCCTATAAGAGATTCACTTCAGATCCAAAGACACACATAGACTGAAATGAAAGTAAAGGGATAGAAAAAGGTATTTTATGAAAATGGAAATGAAAAAAAAGAAAAAAAGAAAAAAGGTGGGGTACCAATACTTATACCAGATAAAGTACACTTTAAAACAAATGCTATAACAAGGGATAAAGAAGGACCCAGTTATCCCACTTCTGGATATTTATCCAAAGAAATCCAAAACACTAATTAAAAGACGTATACATCCACGTTCATTGCAGCATTGTTGACAATAGTCAAGATATGGAAGCAACCTAGGTGTCCATCAATAGATGAATGAATAAAGAAGAGGTAGTACATACATACAATGGATTATTACTCAGCCATAAAAAGGAAATCTTCGACAACATGGATGGAACTAGAGGGTATTATGCTAAATAAAAGAAATCACACAGAGCAAGACAAATACCATATAATTTCACTTATATGTGGAATGTAAAAAACAAACAAATAGAACAAACAGAACAGAAACAAACTCATAGATACAGAGAACATTTTGATGATTGCCAGATGGGAGGGGAGTTGGGGTGGTAGGTGAAAAAGGGGAAGGGATTAAGTACAAATTGGTAGTTACAGAAGTCATGGGGATGTCGGGTACAGCGTAAGGAATATAGTCTGTAATATTGTAATAACTGTGTATGGTGTCAGATGGGTACTATTACTTTTGTAATAACTATGTACGGTGTTAGATTTATTGGGGTGACCACTATATAAGTTATATAAATGTCTAATCACTATGTCGTACACTTGAAAGTAATATAATATTGTATGTCAACTGTAATTGAAAAATTTGAAAAATAAAAAATTATTAAAAAATAAAAGGCATGCAAATGAAAACATATTTAAAGAAGAAAAAAAACAAAAAAATGTTCTTTAACTTAAAAAAACAACAACGCTAGCTACATGTGGCTAATGGGTACTTGAAATGTGGCTGGTCTGAACTGAGCTGTACTATAATTTGAAGACACAGTACAAAGACAAGAATGTAAAATAT
This sequence comes from Hipposideros armiger, assembly GCF_001890085.2. NCBI lineage: Eukaryota > Metazoa > Chordata > Mammalia > Chiroptera > Hipposideridae > Hipposideros > Hipposideros armiger. The sequence continues at coordinate 443,915 of NW_017731548.1, read as the reverse complement.
CTCAAACTTATTTTGTACTGAGTGCATGCTGAAATGACAATATTTTTAGATATTATTGAAATACATTTTGTCTTTTTTTTTTTTTAATATGGCTTACTAGAAAATTTACAATTACATATACGGGTTACATTTGGATCACATTATATTTATATTGGCTGATGCTGCCCTAGAACAATCCTGACAAAGAACCTTTATGATTTTTAAGTTATTAACCCTAATCCTAATGTTTTCCATTTGCAAATCCTTCCTTTCAAACTAGAAAGAACCCAGTCCTTTGATCCTAGTTCTGGACATCATGGCTGATTGAGAAATAACTAATGCAGACGGAGGGCTTTACTTCCAGAGTGGCTCTCTCAATTAAATTTTCTGATTTTGGAGTTCATTAACTGTCTGTATATTTTATTCTTCAACACAATAGAAACATGTATCTTAATTTGAAGACCAAATTTATATTACTTTAAATTTTTTAATCTAGGTAAAGAAGATTAAAAACATGTTTGATAATTTTTATTCTGAAACTATAGTTTCTCTAAAGTTATCTGGGAGTACGGGGTTATGATATCTAAATAAATGCCCAAAAATTCACAGACCACAAAAGTAACGCCTACCGGAAAAATTATGCAGATCCCCACCATGAGCAGAATTCACACAGAATCCACGACTAACACTAAGTATTAATTCTTTCAACAATGTTTACTGAGTACTTACGATGTGCCAGGCACTCTATTAGATAGTGGAATACACCAGTCAGCAAAATCAGATGGGATTCTAGCTCTTGTGGAGCTTATGTTTTAATAGAGAAAAAGAAGCATTACACAAATAAGAAAAAATTACATGTGTGGTAGGTGCGACACAGAGAGGCTTATGGTAGTGCCACAGTGTACAACTAGGGGCGTCTGACCTAGTTGGGAGAGTGAGGGCCGGATGTCCTCAGGGTGCTCTAAAGTTGAGAAGAGCGGTGGCGAGAAGGGGAGAGTCCGCATGTGCAGACCCAGGTAGGCCACGCTAGGCAATCAGTGTGGATACTGCGTACCCGCGTCCTTCTCAGGGCCATGGGAAGCCCCGGAAAGACTGTAAGCGGAAGACGTGCATTTGATGGATCACTTTTAATTTTTGAAAAGTCCCTTTAGGCTGCAGCACAGGAAATGATTATGTCCTGGATGGCAGTGGTGAAGATAGAAGAGAAATGGAGGGACATAAAAGCTAAAGTCCACAGGCCTTGGTCATGCAATGGATATATGGAGGGGCTGACTCCCAAGGTTTCAAGCTTTTGTGTAACTGTTATTCACTAAATAGGCTGAGAACTGAGGAGAGGTCGGGGCTAAAGATGGGCCGAGGGAACAGCATATTTTAAAACAGAGCGCTCAAAAGGATCAACACTGCTGACGGGTTAATTAGAATAATGAGTGGTCGTATTAAACATGACCACTGGATTTAATCACATGAGGGTAACCAGACGTTTAGATGGAGGGATGAGGGGAAATCCATGTAATGGGGTGAGGAGTGTGAGAGGAGAAAACAAGCAGTGAATACAGACCACTCTCAGGGAAAACCGTCAGCTAGAGCAGGGGGGGTACTGGGGTAGGTACCCCTGGGGAAGGGGTGTCAATAGAGAGGTTTTCTTTTTAATGGCAAGAGAAATTTAAACTTGTTTTAGAAAGCAATGAGAAAGATGTGGCTGGGAAAGGCTGAATGTAGAAGAGAGAAAAATAAGCAAATAGGATTATGTTCTTAACAGGTGGAAGGGGATGCATGCAGAGGTTGAAGGATGGGTCTTAGGCAGGAGGGAGAGCTTATTCCTGTAAAAGGAAGAAAAGGAGAGAAAAATGGTGCCCTTTTCTGCTTCGATATTTCTGAGCTTTTTATTTTTTCCCTCAAAGAAAAAAAGGAAGCAGGAAGTTTTCAGGCCTCTCAATTTGTTCTGTCCATAATTAAAGTGAATTCATAACTTTATGTCTGATGTTTGGTTTGAGATTTTCAAAATAAGACCCAACCCAGTAATAGTATAAGGCACAGGTAAGTTTACATATATAAGCATCAATTTGTTTAAACCTGGATGTTCACTATGCTTCTCATTATCTGAAATAACTGCTGAATAATAAGACATACCAGATACATTCCAGTTAGAAACCTACCATCGTTCAATGTGTAGAGATGAAAACGTCCGTGAAGCTGCTTCTCGAGTTAATAATTTGAACCCACATTGTGTGTCCTTGATTCCTTTGACACAAAGGAACCACACCAGAAAGTGGAATCCATACATGAGAAGAGTGCGGAAGTAAGAACGCTGCAACAAAGACAATATAAATGACTTTTCCATTTACCTGTAAAGGAGACACTGAAAACACCTGGCTGGAGACATCTGCCATTAACATTTAATTGACCAGGTAGATCTTACATATGGACACCACTAGCTTCACTGGCAAAGTATATTAAAGAAGCCATGAAGATGCTGTCTGCTTGGAGACGGGCAGAGGCACTACAGCAGTTGTTGCTCATTTACTGGTGTTTGAGCCAGACGAGAAGAATCACAGTACCTGTGAAAGGTCGGAGCTTGAATCTACCAGAAGCGTAGCATAGCAGTTGGGGCTGCTCTGAGCAAGGAGAATATCTCAGTCACCTACACATTTTGTGCCTCTTTGCCCCAAATATATTTCAGTTTCAAAAACAGTGACAGTGAACCAGGCTATCTTGAAAAAAACAAAACAGTAAGATTTAAACCTGAAGTTCAATCCTACCTAATAAAAAATTTTGATGAAAGAGGTCCAGTGTAATGTCACAAAAGTTGGAGACTAGAAAGGAATTTGAAACAAAAACCCAGTCTCTATTAGGTATGACAGGTATCTGATTAACTAGATTTTAATGATTAAGTTCTTTAAATCTTTTATTAAACGTAAGTAGTCTTTAATCCTGAGTATTCACTACTGTTATTAGTGATTAATTTTATTAGTAGTACTTAACAGGACATAATATTCAATTATTCATGTAATATTGCAAACTTTAAAACATAATAAAAATAGATCATAGATTATCATTATATTCAAGCCTTTCATATTTAGGATTAAAACATAGCATCTCCTAAAATTTTCTATAGTTAAGGTTAAGAGACCCATGGAATTATATTAGCACATAAGCAACCTATTAAGAATTAAGTCTATGTAGAATATTTAGTATCTTGTAGTAGTAAATAAAGACCCAGTTCTCCTTTTGGCTTTTGTTTTTCATAACTGTAATCTTTAGTACCCTTCTTCACTCACATAGCTTTTTCTATCATCATGGAACAGAACCACGATTCAATACTGATAACATGACATAAGTAGAACAAAGCCACTGAATTAAGCTCACTGCAATATTCAAATCCTGGTGCCATTAATAATTAGCAGGGTGGCTCTGAGCAAGTTACTTCCACTCTCTAGGTTTAACTTACTCATCTATAAAATGGGAATGAAAATGCCTACCTCACAAAGTTATTAGAAGGATTAAAGATAATATTAAAGTCTTTAGCCAAGTGTTTGGCACAGGAAGTAACAGGCACTCAATAAATGTTTTCAATAAAGAAGAAAGCTTGAAAGCTCACTTTAACTTTCTGACCACAATTTCACTCCGTGTATTAAATAGGGCAAGAAGGGGAGGCAGAATAAAATACTTATCTATAAAGTATGTAAAACAAACTTTTTGAAAGAATCTAACGCTTTTCGTTAATCACCTAGAATCACTAGTTATGTTTTGATGTAAATATGTCTTACCTCTCTAAGTAGATAGGGCAGAAACCTCATCTTAAAATAATCTGGGAATCTCACAACAGCTTGCTCTGTGCCTTCCATATAAAATACTTCCAATAAATACTGGTTGACTGATTTAACCTCCAAAAGAGCATTTATGCTTAGGAAAGGAACAAACAGAAATTGAAAGATAGAAAAATAAAAATTAAAAGGTAGAAAAATCATACCTATAAACTATTCTCCTTGAATGATTTTTATTGTGATAGGTGAGCTTACTGTTATCAAATAAAAAGATTCATGACTGCTTTTTGTTTGGATGTTAGTAGAAGATTTTTGTTTTAGAATATGGCTATTTTTAAAAAACTAGAAATATGGAGTCACATGAATACCTTAACCTACTTGATTTGTAACATATTTAAATGCATAACAAGATAAACTACAAAAGATCTTTTTTTTTAAGATTTTTATTAAAATATAGCTAACATACAACATTATATTAGTTTCAGGTGTACACAATAGTTATTCAATATTTATATACCTAAAGAAGTGATCACCATGGTAAGTCCAGCAACCACCTGACACTGTACCACACACTAACAATATTATTGACTATATTCCCTATGCTGTACATTACATCCCCATGACTTATTTGTTTTACACTTATTTGTTTTACACTTAGAAATTTGAACCTCTTATTCCCCTTTAAAACTTTTCAATTATAGTTGACATTCAATATTATTTTGTATTAATTTCAGGTGTACAGCATAGTGGTTAGACATTTATATAATTTACGAAGTGATAGCCCTGACTAGTCTAGTACCCACTTGGCACTATACATAGTTATCACCATAATATTGACTATTTTCCCTATGCATTACTTCACCTCCCCATGACGATTTTGTAACTACCAATTTGTATTCCTTAATGCCTTCACCTTTTTCATCCTGCCCTCTAGCCCCCCCATCTATCACCCTAATAAATCTAGTACCCATCTGACACCATATGTGTTAATACAGTATTGACTATATTCCTTATGCTATATCCTACATCCCTGTAACTACTTTGTAACAACCAATTTGTACTTCTTAATATCTTCCCCCTTAATATCTACCCCAAACACCCCTCCCATCTGGCAACCATCAAAATGTTCTCTGTATCCATAAGTGTGTTTCTGTTTTGTTTATTTTGTTCTTTAGATTCCACATATAAGTGAAATCACATTGCATCTGTCTTTATCTGTCTGATGTACTCCACTCAGCACAATACAAAGAATCTTTAATTTTAAAAACTTGGCAAAATATCTTAAAATTTAGAAGACATCTAAAGTGTATTATAGGATAGACTTATTTAGTTAAATAAAGCTAACAAAGTCATAGAACAACATTATATGAACTTTGAAGTAAATATTTAAAAATGAAGGAAAAAAAATTCACTACTTCAATATTAACAATAATCTCTCTAATGTTTATGAAATATAAACAAAGAATTTCGGTAAAATTTAAAGCTGACTAGTAATTTCATTATCTTAAAAATAAGAAGTTCAAAGAAGCCCCAAAATTTAAGCAATGACTCTTCAAAGAACATCTAAATACAACAAATAGACAGTATTGGATTCTATATTGAATCTTTTTAAAATGAATTCAAGAATACCCAGACAATATAAACATTATTATTGTTATAACTGTTAAACAGAACAAATGGGTATATGAATACATTTAAGGGTGCTAAAAGACTCCATCAATGCTGTATCTTGTTTGTCTTCCAAGAGAGCAGAACAGATGGTAGGGTTAACTGAGAATATGTATATAGGTATTTAGGAAAGGTAAGTCTGAAAACTCTGCAATTAAGCTATTGAAGTTGCTGTTTACTATCTTAATTATTAATTCTTTTATAACTTTTTCACTGTCCACCATAGAAGGGTTTATATTACCTATAACACATTAAGAAAAAACCTGAGTGGCTCAGAAATGGGAGGCCACGCTACAGTTTCTTGGACATGTGGCAGATGGATGTGTTGCCTCTTGGAGAGGACCTTCTATGAGACAGGTACAGTTCTATGAGATCATCTGGACTTGAACTACAAGCCTACTGAGCAGCAGTTATACATAGCATCTCCAGTAGACAATTGCTAATCTCTAATCAGTGGATCAGTTTATCCTTTCTTTCTATAGAATGGCAGCCAATTCTGTGAGTTCCAAAAGCATTAAGTCAAATCATTTAGTTTTAGAGATAAGGAATGGATGGATGGATGACAAGATAAATTATAAACACAGAGACCCTGGGATAGAGCCCTTGATGTCTGGCTAAAACCAGTACTGGATAAAAGAAGATTTAGACCATAGTCTCATTTAAATACTATTCTAGGAAAAATTCAGAGTTTTCAACTTAAAGAATTTACACCATTAAAAATAAAACCCCCAAGGGGCCGGCTGAGTGGTACGTCGGTTAAGAACTGGCTTGGGACACCAGCTCTGAGCAGAAGGGCCCCAGTTCAGATCCCACATGAGGGCCAGTGACACTGCCCTCTACAGCTAAGATGCTGAACAACAGCTCGACCTGGGGCTGGGCTGCCATGAGTAGCCGGCGATGGCTAGGCTGCAGCTCCTGCTGCAGTGGGATGCCATGAGCTACCCTGTGTGGCTGGCAGCCAGTGTGAGCTGCCAAGAGTCACCATGAGCGGCCGACCAGAGGCCAGTGACCGATATGCCTCACCGGGAAGAGCACAATGATCACAAAACCAACATGGGCTAGTGAAGCATCACCCTCCACAACTAGACTGAAGAACAAAAGGACAGCAACTTGTCTGTTCCCCTTCCCCCAATTCCCCAATAAAATCTTTAAAAAAAA
>NW_017731548.1:427073-435369 GCF_001890085.2 Hipposideros armiger | reverse complement strand
TTTTCTAAGATGAATAAAGTTGAAAAATTTTTTACTTTGAATAAAATATATAATAGTACTTAAGTGTGTCAATATGGAAAAACCTAAAAGCAAGTTGATAGGTTCAAAATGCATCACTTAGAAAAATTTGCCTTATATGATAACTGAATGAGAACTCTTTCTTTGGGTCTTAAAAAAAAGAAATCAAAAAGGGCTGTTTGCATTCTTTGTCAAAGTGAAGTCTACATTCTACTTGGGTACTTCTGTGTACGAAAAAGGGGCCATATGTACTGAACCCAACAAGCTCTGGGAATGCCAGCATGGTGGGCCCTACAAACTAAGAGACCAAAATTAACCACACTGGATGGTCCGAACAAAAAATTCCTTAACTGAAAGCGGGTCATGACGGGTAGTCACAGGTCAATCTTTGCCTTAAGAGAGCCTATCTGTTGTCTTTGTGCATCTAAGATAACACAGCCTTGGAATGTCATAATAATCCCTTTTTCCAGACCCCTCAGGGTACACGCCCTCAGCACCAGAGGAGACCATAGAATCCCTCATTGTTATCCTGTTCCCCAAATACCATCTCTATGTGCTGTAAATGTTAATTGTTAAATATCCTGTATCCACCAATATAAAAGAAGTATGTGTCTCTCCGTTTTACTTTATATCCAATCCCAGAGATTTCCTGGCTTTGCTTTATCCCACCTCCTTAATCTACCACCAATGGATTTCACGTAACCCTCCTTGCGTCCCCTCCTTTGATTCTAATGTATAAATAAGTTTCAAAAGTGCCATTCTTCAGAGCATTTTCTTAATCTGTTGAGATTCTGCTTCTCCAATTGTGGTCAGTTTGGCTCAAATAAACTAATAAAAGTCCTCTACAGGTTTGGACTTTTCTTATGTCAACACTCATTGAAAAAAAAAAAAAAAAACAACAATTCCTAACCATGCTATTCCTTCATAAACTTTCCAGATTAAAAATTATTTTCTTTTCTTTTGAGACGAGACTAAGTCTGAAAGCTTATTTGTGCTAATGTGCGTGAGAGAAGGAAGACGCTACTGAGCCACGCGGTTACTGAGAGCCTCACCTGAGCAATGGACTCTTCCTTCAAATGAGCTCGCGATCCACATGCAATGGCCATTTGATCCTGAGGAAACAGGCAATTAAAATTCTTCAATATTTAAACATCACTAATAAAATATTTACTTTCAATGTGAATATCTTATTTTTTAGAAACTGGTTTTTTTAAAAAGTAACATTAAATATCTAGAGCTTTATTGAGTAGTTCAGAATATGTACAGTCAAGAAGCCCAACTGTATTTGGAGGATATTATTCAGTGCTACATATAAGGGGCACATATTACTTCAAAATTCATGTATTTAAATTATTTTTCTAATTAAAATACTATATTAATACAATTATAAATAAAAATAGTAGTATCAGAAAGAAAAGAGTTATCTGTAGATGGTATGGTTTTATATATAATCATTACATTTGGAAAAATCNTCAGAGCAAACTCACTGTTTCTAGGACATATCCCAGAGCTCGACGTGTTTTTTCTCACTTTGCTGACTGGCGCTATCTTCTCTTCTCTCACCTCTTTCACCATACAATATCAGAGGGGAAGAACATGGATGCTAGGGTTAAACTAAACTACTCTGAATCTGGATTTACTAGCTGTATGACCTTGAGTAAGTTACTCTACCTGTCTCTCCTCGACCTCCTCATCTAGGCCCTAACTCATGAGACAATGTGAGGAGGATTAAATGTGATAATTATGATTAAGTGGTTCATTTACTGTCCAGGTCAAAATAATCCATAAGCAAGTGGAAGCTAGCATTCACCATCGTTGGAGGCCTGGCTTCAGCAATATCTCTTACGAAGTCGGCTACTTCATGTGCCTGAGACTGCTGGTTACTTGCCCCAGCACCTATTCTTTCCTTCTTCACTACTAACAGAACTCTGATTTGGTCGGGAATGAATGTTAGAATAAACATTTTTCAGCCTCCCTGGAAATAGGGGTGGCCCTGTGCCACTGTTCTAGCCAGTGAGATTTAAGTAAGTTAAGCCACTGGGTGGAGTTTCTAGGAAAGCTTATTAAAAGGGAGCAAACCAGCTGACATGCATCTTTCGCCCTTTGCCCATCTTCCTGCCTGGAATGTGGTTAGTGCTCCAGGGCATCTTGTGTGCATGAAGAAAAGAGAGGGAAAGGTAAGAGGTGGGTTTCTGATGACACCACGGAGTTGCTGAACAAGTCTTGGACTGTCTATATCTAGACTTCTTTTGAGGAAGGGGGGGAAAATAACTAAATAAAACTGTAAGTCATTTAGGGCACTATTATTTGGATTTTCTTCCACATATCTTGACTTTTAGTCTTTTTGTTAGCGTATCTTGATTCCTATGTGATATGCCTCAGCTGAAAATAACCTCTTCTTTCTTGCAATTTCTATAGCACTTCATCTGTATCTCTCTAAGTACAATCACCTTTTCTATTAGACTGTAAATTTCATCAGGGCAGACCCACATCAGGTTGATCTTAGTTCATGCTACCATGCTTAGCACAGTGCCTTCATAAAGGTAAAATTTTATATACAAAGCATTTTGCAAATTGCAAAAAAAAATGTTATTATTCTATCAAAGACACATAGATATAAATGGTAACATTTTAAACTTTGATTAAGATAAACATATTTCTCCATATCACCTAGTATGTTATAGATATGGCATATTTTCAGATTTGATCAAATACACATATATGTATGAAGTTCTTATTAAAAGTAATTTCCCACTAACTTAAAATTCAACTAGTCAGCTGCAAAATACACATAGTCTGTGAGACGTTATTCAAAATATCTTTATGTTTTAGATAAAAATATTGAAACTGTATTACCATCCTAACAGCTCCGCCTTTCCCACGATTCTTCACCAGTGTTATCACTCGTACTTTGTCACTTCCATATTTCTGGCAATATTTAAAAGCTACCTGTCAAATTATATAAAAGTGAGAAAAAAACTTATTGGATTTCAAGACAGTAATTTAAAGTGGGTTTCTCATTTTGGATTAAACACTGCTTGCTATTCCAGTTGCCCTCTTACTGTGACTCGATTTATACCCCCTGTGCATTTTGGTGGCCTGGGGAATTGCTGAATTCCTGATGCCGAGATCTGACGTTGACCTACAAGGTTGAAGTTAGAATTCATTTTCCTACAGAGGAAGCAGTAGAACAGTCAGCGGCCGTCCCTTGTTGTCTCAGCTCCTATACCTAAGCTATTGAGCTGCTAGAAAAAATAAAATCCACTTGCTAATGGACTAGTGCACACTTGTGACTGGGGCCTCCAATAGTGCTTAAGAACTTGTTTACTTGTTAGCAACTGATCTTATTCCCCAAAGAGGTTGCTTGTATCTGGACCATTTCCCCTACATCTCACTCTAATTCCTTTCTCAACAGATACCCCACGCTGTAACTTGTTCTCTTCTGAATCTTCGATCCTTTTCTCTCCGCTGGCTCCACAGCCTTAAAAGTGCTCAAGACTCCAGCATACTAAAAATTTTCCTTTGACTTCACTATTATCTTAAGCAACTACCATTATTCTTTGATTTATAATAAAAGTCATGACACAGTGACCATAGTTGCTATCTACAGCTCTTCCTCGCTTAGTCTTCAAGCCATTTTACAACAGCGTCTCCATATTGCCTCTCTACTTAACTCATCTTCAGCACCCTCCTTTTGGCACGCACTTCCATGGGCAATTGTGAAGTCTTTCTCATTTGGTGTTTGCCCTCCTGTCAGGCCAGTTTAAGACATAACTCAAACATTTGCCTTCTTGGCTTTCATGCCCACCCTAATATTCCTCCAGGAAAAAGGAAAGTATAAGTCTAATAATATGTTCTCTTAAGGCATTTTCCCATTCAACTGTTATATCACTCATTACATAATGTAACTGCAGACCTTCCTCACTAGGTGGCGAGCTACTTAAAGGCAAAGATTACTACTTCTAGTGCCTGACACGTCGTCTACAATTGATTAATCTCAATGAACAAGTGTAGCCATAGTGCTCTGTACCTACTCCTATCATAGCACTGTGGTAGGTAGGCACGGTTAGCTGCATACCCTCCTTTTCCATTGCTATCATGGCCCCAGTCTTACCTATATGACAGTGTGTGCGCCCCTGGGACATGAATCATGATTGCTTTAAATCCTCTTTGCCAAGTACTTTCCCAGCCCCCTTGCAGGCCTGGGTGGTCATGCCACCAAGCTCTGGCTCAGGAACTCTAGGAGGTCTGCTGGAGGGGAAGGTTTCTGGTAAAGGTTTGTATTCCCAGTTAAAAAGAAAAGAGGCACTCAAAGATAATTCTTAATGTCCTGGCTGTCTCTTCACTGCTTCAGGACACGTGACATTTGGAGCTGTGGCAATTTTGTGATGAGGGAGCATGTGAGAATTAAAAAACTGCCTTTCCCCAGCTGAGCTGATGCTGCATCTATAATCTCAGCAGCAGGTGCCTAAGGTTGAGTTTCGATGCCCTTCCCTCCATATATTAATAAGTTCTTGGAACAGTCTGTGTTCCTGTCATATTCACTATTCAAAGTACAGCACTTACTCTTCTTAAAACAGATCTTACAACACTTTCTGGCCTCTATGCCTTTGTTTACACAATTTTTTCAATCTGAATATACTATTTTCCATGTTCATAGTCATAAACATGCTTAAGGGTTTAGGTCAAAAGTCACTTCTCTTNTTTGTTGCAATTAAAAATAAGATCAGCTGAGAAGAAAAAAACCAGAATCCATTGAAGAACATACAGCAGAGCCTGTCAAAACAATATTGTGAAAGGCATTTAAGTTAACTACTGCCATCTAGTGACTCAATCAGTCTTTCTGGGACTTGACTACTTTGAATCCCATGTTCCGGTTTCACTCTTTTCTGAACTATTCTAGTCATATTGTTACTAGGGTTTAAGGGAATACATGCAAAGCATCCTTATCAAATTTGTGGCTTAAATGAATTGAGAAGGAAACAATTGCATTGAGACAGAATAAGAGCCTACACCTTGAAAAACTGAAATTGAACATGCTGACATCTAATAGGCGTAAGAGTCACATTTCTGTTCCTAAATAAAGCAAAGCAAAAGAAATACAGAAACAAAACAACATCTACACCAGTATAAGGATAGGGGGACAAGGTTCAATGGCAATGGATACGGAAAAGAGCTGGCCAAATGAGGCAACAATGTAACGTGGTAACCAGGTCCACACTAACGGAAGCATCTTCAGTGGAAAATGACCAGAATGATAAGAAAAAGAAATACACTTTTTAAAAACTGGAAGTACTACTGACAGCCTAAAATAGAGAAGACAAATGGAAAACAGCTTTAACACTTTGAAGGGTTGTCAAAAAGAACTGTGAGACCTAGCAATTCTTCTTGCTTCTGCTGAAATCCTTGGATGCCATGTGATGGTAAATGGGTGTATTGTTTGATGTTGTCCAAGGGTGTTTCCTCAGTCTCCATTTGATTCTTTCCAGATTGGAGTATTTGGTAAAAAGATCAGAATTTGGTAAATTCATCTTCTTCCTCTAAATGGGTTTCAAAAGGTGGGAGTGACACCAGGAGTTTCTTCCTTTCCTCAACCTCCATTTTTTTTTGTTTTAAACATGAATGTGGATACTGGCTTTATTAGTAATTGCAAAATGCTGGCTTTATTAGTAATTGCCAAATGTCCCTCAACAGCTGAATAAATAAACAAGCACCCATACAATGGAATATTACTGAGCAATGAACTTAAGGATCAATCACTGATCTACACAACAATATTGATGAATCTCAAATGCATTATGCTGAGTGAAAGTCAACCTTTACTTTATGAAGTTGCACATAATCTTTTTTGAGTGATTGCTACTTTGTTTCATCAAAAATAAAATTCTGTGATCCAGTTTCATTTCATATCTTTACCTGGAAGTCTCAGTCTATGCTTTTAAATAAGCCTTTGATGAATATGCATGATAAATATAAATTAAGCAATTAAAAATCAAGAGATGCTCAGAATATTAAATAAGTAATTGTCAAGTGAACCTCAGAAAATCAGTGAATGTTTATAATAAAATGACTAGCTCTTCTGGGGGCCTGTATACAGGAATTTTACACCCAAAACTCCCCTAGTTTTTTAACTTACAGGTAAGCTCCATTTTCATTTTACTTTAGAATCCCTGTATTCTTGATTATCACTTAAACTATACTCTTATACTCACAGGCCAAGGCTGTAGATCATTCAGTCCCTTTTCTAATTTCTCAACATCTGGAAACTTTGTGGCTCCATCAGCATCTGCCATAAGGATCTTTTCTCCTCGAGAACTGAATATTCCCTGCATTTAAAAATTTCAATTAAAAGAAGTTGCTTAAAATTAAGGTTAAATTCAATGACATATCAGTCTGTTCTGCTCTACTTAAGATATCTAAGAGTGAAATAATTAGGTGTGAAATGGCAGGAGGAGGCCAAAGTTCACTGAAAACAAATTACATTGATAAAATCTTTCAAAACATATCTAATGTCTATTTCATGATTTTAAAAACTGTGAGGTCATACTACTAATGAAATACCAAGATAAGAAAATAGATTTAGACAAATTAAAGATATTCTGCATCAATAAGATTAAAAAAGTAAAACACCGATCATATACAGTATATATGAACTATATGTGTATTATGGTGCTTAAAGGGATCAGGAGCTGCTTAGAGCAGCATATAAAGAACATATTTATGAACAGACTGAACAGATATAATATTACGTAAATTTGCTGTGAAATGCATCATAACATGATAGATGATTTCGTATTCTTTACTATGGAATCTATAATATTTTAAATTAATTGTTGAATAAAGAAGTATGGAATGTCAGTAAAATTTAAGAAGTACGGATGTATCCAAATGCTATTTCATGCTGTTTGAGGAATCTGACACTCAGCAAAATTATGGTACTCTTTTGTGCAAAATTGGCTCTATGAATGCCGATTTCACACAGAAATAAACTATATATCAACTCAATTTCATGGTGCATTTGAGTGAATTCACTGTTTCTTAAGTGTAAACATATTTATGGTTTGATTCAGTAAAATACAGCTTTGATATCACATAGGAGTATGTATATAGATAAGATACACACAAATCCAGACAGAAATTTGATCGTTTATTCTATGTTCTAATCCATTAATTAGTATCTATGATGTTTATCATACCCATTCGAATATGGACAAATAAAACAGAAATAAAAATGTTATATTTAATACCTGAACGACATACATGAAGTTTTAGCAAAGAGAAAACATTACAAGTTATAAAACCTGTAGCTATAAACTTGAAATGAAATAAATAAAAATAAAGGACTATTTCAATGATACCTAATAAAGGTGAACTGGAGGTTATTATTTAGTATTAATGGAAATTGCCTTTGGCGCTCTAACTGGTTTGAGGTGCTTCATCTATTTTTTTTTGTTTGTTTTTAAAAGGGGATTCTTTAATGCCTGCCACTCTCTCATGTTACCACTGCTGACTTCCACTTCACTGCTAGTCGGTCATTCCCTATGCCCTCTGACTGCTCTGCTTTTTCTTCCTCATGTGCCTCATTTCCCCAAGGCTTGGCTCCTGGCTCTTCTTCGTTATTCCCTCTTCCTTACCAACTTAATGAATTCGATTATCATCTGACATATGTGGATGACTCACTCATCTCCTCTCACCCAGGCTCTTCTGGATACCTCTACTTGACACCTCAAATTTAATATGGCTCCAACTCAACTCAACATCTTGTCTCTTAAACCAGCTCCTCTGCCAGTGGTACCCTAGGTCCTTGATTACTAATTCCTCTCCCCCATCATCTGATCCAATTTTGTCTCATTTTAAATACCTCTGACATTTACCCTCCTCTCTTCTTTTGTGTCACTACCATAATCCAAATAATAATACTCACTACATATTCCCTAAACTACTACATTGGCGACTGTCGCTCCGTCAATGGTAAAAGTCTAACAGCCCCTACCTAGCCTAAAGTTCATGATCGGAACCCACCTACCCTTCTGGCCTTATCTCTAAAGTCAAGCCACAAGTACCACTAGCAGTTCCTTTACTGTGCCTTTGGTCCCGTTCTTCCTCTGCAAGCTCCCTGCCTCAGCTTTTGCCTGAATAATTCCTAATCTTCCTTGAAGATGGAGGACTGCATTCCAAATTTACCTTCTGAGGGAATCTTTGCTGCTCCTCCCAGGCAGAGGGTAGTGCCAACGTTTTGCATATACTTTTGTTACAGCATTTACAACAATGGTAAGCT
>NW_017731548.1:398246-423737 GCF_001890085.2 Hipposideros armiger | reverse complement strand
GACTGTCCTGGGTGGTGCTTACACAAAGGGGCAAGCTCAGGGACTAGTACATTCTGTCCAGTGTCTAGCACTTTATGCATAGTTGGTACTTAACAAAATCATTACTGATGAATAATCAAGTAAATAGATGTTTCCTGTGTGTTTAAGGTTCAAAAAGTTACTATTTAACAAGAATATGAATTAATGAGGTTTTTTACTATAGAAATATGAGTGTCAAATAAGAAACTGTGAAGCCTCCTTAATAATAAAAACATTTAAATGTTTGGAGAGTAACTTATCAGGATCACTGGCAAGATTTAATAAATGCACCACTATAAGAATTAGTGCCCCTGGGTCCAGCAGTCACAGGTCTAGGAATGGAGGAATGAGAGTACATAAGACTCTAGGACACTGTTACCTCCCACAGGTAAGCCTGATGGGGTTATGTCCAAGGACACACCTAACACCCAGGGGCAATATGAAGGCATCTTCCTATTTGCACGGCTGGTTTAGAAACTGTCAGGCAAAGTATACATAAAGAATAGAATCATGCTTAGAGAAAAAGGAACCTTAAATTAATAGACAAAGAGGATTCCCCAGTGGCCAAGTTCAACTGTTGTGTGCACGTTCTGTCCTGATCTGATGATCTTCAAAGCTTCCCTGGTCTTACGGAACAGTGGAACAGCAGGTATATTTTCCAGCTTTCCATAAATGAAATCTCTCTGCTTCTTTTACTACCTACACAACAACAATGGAGACTATTTAGCAAAGCTTTAGGGTTCTCTGATGAGTGGAAATAAGATTTTACAATTGCTAAATTGTTTTATATTTTCTAAATCTAATGGCAATTCTGAAAGCAAGTTTACTTACCTTCGAAGTCTGGTCTTTGCTGCCATCGTCAACTACTATCACCTCATAAGTGAATGTAGGATCTTGTTTCTGCAAGAAGCAAAAATAAAATAGCACAATTTGGCATAACTGTCATCAAGAATTCTAATAAAACTGCAAGAAATTTAAAAACTAATTGTTTTAGTATGGATGTGTATAACTATGAATATAAAGAAGCGCGCAAACCACATAGAATAAAAAGGCCAACAAACAGAAGGAGACCCGGGGCAGGAGGAGAGGGCGGACGCTGACTAAATCTCTGTGAGCGTCCCACTCTTGCCCTCGCCCACCCTGACCCCACTGTGACACAGCCAGGTTCTTGTGCTAAGCATGAGAGAGGCCAGCAGGCGTATGAGGGAAAAGCCCATGAGGTCTGAAGTTAAGAGTGCAGATCCCCACCTGGATGCACGTCTTAGCCTTATGACATTGGGCAAGTTAACATTTTTGGCCGGTGTTCTCCTTCAAAACAAAAAACCCTTGTCTATGTGGCTGGTGTGAAGATTCCATGTAATAGAAGAGGAAGAAACCTCATCATAATAAGGGCTCAATTCTCTTCCTCTTTTCTTTAAATTTATTTTTTAAGTAATAGGGATCTCTCTCTTTTGATGAATCTTCTATCTTCCCTTTACACAAAAAACCTGAAACCAAGGAATTTTCTTTAAAAAGAACCAGCCACAACGCTTGTTTTCTTACTCTTAAAAGAGATTCCAACGGCAGCTGATGCTACAAAACAGGGGCACATATTACTTTTGTTCTCTTTATGCAGGGAAAGAGGAATATAAATGAGGGAAAACTCTTCGGAATAATAAAGAAATACAAAATAATTTCACCTTAATTATAAGTCTTTCATATAAACATGTTTCTTAAAAAGTTACGAGAGTAAACACAGCATTGTGCTGTCATAGAAAACCTGCAGTGGCTCTATCACTCGATTTTAAGTATATCATCAGGCAAGGGAGGACACAAAGTGAGTGGGAGGATACAAAAGAGAAATTTCAGCTTTCCGTTTGCTCTGGGGTCACCCACCTGTCTCTGGAGGTATGTACCAAGTGGAATGTTCGAATCGTATCATTCCTCCTTCATGTATTTCCTAGAAATCTATCACATGCTACATGCTGGGCTTGCCTGGCAACAAGCTGAGCATGGGGAAACCCAGTGATCATGATGGCCTAAGCATGGCCGCCACTGCCCCTCACAGTGGATCTAGCCTGGGGTCCACCAGTTGGTGACCTGGTCTAGTTTTAATTGGAGACACCATAAGAATGAGAAAACATGATACCTGTCTCTCTTCTAGATAGCCCAGAGCTTCGTCCATCATCACAGGCACTTAAAGACAAAAAAGTATATTAAAAATTGCATTAGAAAATGATTTATCAAGCCCTAGCACATTCAGTTTACACATGGCAAAAGTCTGGCTAATCTAGGAAGCCCCTCTGGGACGTTCCCCAGTGGCCATTCCCATTAGGAACTTCTGTCTTCTGTTCACATCATGCTCATCGCTCCTCTAGAACACCAGTCCCACACTTCATAATGCTGCTCACGGCCTTAGAGCAAATATTCATCTCCCCTCTTTAAACTGCAACTACCAACCACATCCTCACCCCAGCCCACATATACTAATGTTCTGGCAAAGACAGTAAAATCCAATACCTTAAATTTCCTTTTCTTCCCAAACTACCCCTTACCAAAAAGTCAAATAGGGCTTACACCGCTTTTCTTCATTGTATGAAGGCACGACAACAGAAAGTTGCTTGGTGGGTGAGTCCCTTATGCTGGGCAGAGTTTCCTTCTGGCCTCTGGCATTTAAGAAGAACCTTTCTTCTTCATGTTGATGAAGAGGTGGCATTTCCGTAGCAGTTATAAATGCAACAAAAGATATCTAAAAGCAGATATATTAAAAAGAAATTAGATTAGGGCCGCCTTTTTTACATTTGTTATGTTAGAATGCTACATCATTTACGTGATTGTTTTTTCCTTTGATGAAATATTTATTTATTCTCAGTTTTTAGTGCATTAACAATGGTCTGGAGGTGACACGAAAATTCAAACCAGTCTTAAGAAGGATGATCGTCTTTGTTTCCATTAGTAAGGTACTAATGCTTTCCTGGGCTCTTTGTCTCTTCCCACCTGTCATTCCCCTGGCCTCTGTCATCCCTATTGGGAACAGATTACAGTACAATCCGCTCTCAGATGCGCTGAACCCCCAATCCCTGGCACACACACTGGGAAGTCCCATCCCTACTTGGAGCCTATATGTGACAGAGACTATATGTGTTGGTGTGAGCATGAAGGCAACATCCAGACAGGCAGGTCCGAGTTCCTGCTCTGCACCCCTGGTGTCCAGATTGTGGTTTCTAAATCCCATCTCCCACAAAAAACAACCAGTGCTCCTAAAAGGAACAGCTAATTCAGGTCTGGGGCAGGAAACGGACAATGGTGGAACAACACATCAATGATGATGAGGAGCCAGGCCAAATGGACAGAGTAGCCAACTTGAGGGGCTCCCACTAGCTTATGACGGGAGGTTTTGAGCATCAAATACTGCAATGTATTGAAATACATGAAAAGCATTTTAAATCATGGATTCATAATGATACCAAAAATAAAGAAAATTCATTGGTCACCTTTGTAAGATGCCAGAGAACTGTCCTATTATTTTAAAAACCTGCCTTTTATCTTACCTAGATGAAAGGCATTTCAGGTTAATTGGATAATGGAGGATTAAATTCTTTTTCATTATAGATTTCTAAGTAATACATGAAGAAAGAAAGATATGATTCAAATATTCCACTTTGCAACTCCCCGTGAAATAAGGATTTAGGTAGTGGTCATCAGTTACTGCAAAAACCATTAGGTTAATGATAAATTTTATAACTGGAGGGTCACGCTAACAACTCCTAAACCCACGGATCCATCTTAACACCAGAGAAATTATACATTATATGCCTCCTGATGTGATAAGAGAGGAGAGGAAGTATTCAGCATCAATCACACATTTTTCTTGATTAAAAAATTCAAACATGAATTTCATCAAGTCTCTAGATTAATGCTTTACAGGAAATTCAGAGACAGAGTAAGATGTTAAAGGTACAAAGAGGGTACAGTCAGTAAAATCCAGATTGTCAGAAATTCTACGGGGCAAACGACAACTTATTAACGAAAAGGAAAAAAAGGGACAAGAAACTGTTATAAAAGACTTGAGGGCCGACCGAGTGGCGCGTTGGTTAAGAGTTGGCTTGGGACGCCAGCTCTGAGCAGCAGGGCCCTGGTTCGGATCCCACATGGGGCCAGTGATGCTGCGCCCTCTACAGCTAAGATGGTGAACAACAACTTGACCTGGAGCTGGGCTGCAGTTGCCAGTGATGGCTAGGCTGCAGCCCCTGCTGCAGTGGGCTGTCGTAAGCTACCATGAGCGGCCAGCAGCCAATGTGAGCTGCCAAGAGCCGCCGTGAGTGGCCATCCAATGGCCAGCGAGTGACTGCCTCACCCAGGAAGAGCGCAATGATACCAACATGGGCCAGTGAAGCGACGTCCTCCACAACTAGACTGAAGAACAAAAGGACAGCAACTTGTCTGTTCCCCTCCCCAAATTCCCNTTTTCTCACAATTCATGGGGAGAAGGACTAGACCAGAACTAGGTAAATCCAATACGCATTAACATTTATAAACAGTAACATTAGGATTAACTCTGAAAATCAAGCTCAAAGACTAATGTCAATAATTTAGAGGTAATGGTGATTGAATTCTGAACGCATGCTAAATACTAGACAAACATTTAAAAAATTTTAATCATTACCTCCGGATTATGAACTTGGGCTACTGTCCTTATGTCAGAGATGTGGAAAGTGAGGTAGATGGATTAAATTGCTCAAGTTCACATGGAATTTGAACCTAGATGTATTTGAATTCCACATCCAAAGTTAAGAAACATACTAAAATGAAAAAGGAAATTGGCACAGGCACTCCAAAAGACAACTGACTGCAAATGATGTCAAGATACAGAAAAAAAGCTGAAATAATTTAGAAATTAGTAAAAGTCAGACAGTAAAATTAGTCATATATATTCAATATGGGCACAAACAAAAAACTTGGTATATGAAGCAAAGTACTGAGTTAAGAAAAAGTTTTATTTATTAAAAAAAATTGTTTTGATTAGAAAAAATTCTTTCCCTTCCTTTTTTCCTCAAAAGCAATGTAGGTTCATTTGTTAGAAACAAACAATTAATCTAAAAAAAAAAACTTGAAAAGATATCTGTAATCCCACCATTCAGAAACAACTGATGTTAACACATTATTTTACATATGGATAGATATAGCCATATAGCTCCAGGTGTTTAAAATTTGCTTTTTTCACTTAATTATGTATAATAAAATCATTCTATATAGTGAACTTAATTAGTGTTACTTAATATTGGACATTTTAAATTGTTTCTAGTTTTTCTCCTTTTATTAAAAAACACTGATATACAGTATTAAAAAAATAAGCGAAAATCCTTGAAAATTTATTTTTACACACATTTTTAATTATTTCCTTAAGATGAATTTCTCAAAGCTGGGTCAGTGGATATGTATTAGTGTCAATGGAAGTGAATTATTTAAAGCTTTTGATTCATATTTCCAACATGTTCTAAAGAAATATTATCAACCTGCACAGACTCAACAGATGAACATCATTTTTTTTCTTCCTTTTCTTTGACAGAGCAGTGACTTATAACTTTTCTGCCTTTTAAATTAAGCATATTCTCTCTTGATAACCATGAGGATATTAAATTTATGAAAATTTCTGTGGTTAGCAAAAATCATGGTTGTTAAGATCAAGGTTTCAATCTTCTAGAAGGGTGGTAAACTGTGGCCTGTGAGTCAAAGCCTGCCTGCTGTCTGTTTCTGGATGGCCTAAGAGCCAAGAATAGTTTTTAAAGGGTTGCTAAAAAAAGAAGAATATTGCAACAGAGACCATACATGGTCCACAAAGCCTGAAATATTTACTCTCTGGTGCTTTACAGAAAAAGCTCGCTTTCCCTTTCTAAGAAATACCCATTTTCACACCAGGGTGTTGCTTCAAACACCTGCTCCAATAGGCAGTCCTTGTCCTTCAGGGGTCTGGAAACACTTTGTGATCTGCTGAGACAGATTCTACTGAAAGAATTAATGTTATGTACAGTCCACCACGTTCTGTGTTTTCAAGACTGCCTTTTTAATTTTCATATTCTCCTGTTTGATTTTCACAAACATCTCAGCAAAATGCTTGTGTAACTGCCTGGTCTACACAATGAATGATTTGGGAAGTGAAGGTCTCTCTTTTGGAAGCCTGGTCATCTACCCACATACTGAGAGGGTGAAACAAACATAATGGGCTCTCAGACCCGCCCACCTGATCCACAAAAAGGGAAGCAGTAATTGTCATGTTGTTTTGTTGAAGGGACAGCCAGGCCATGCATACACACATGAAATGGTGGTGTACCAAAACCACACTTGACCAAGGATTACTACAGTGAAGGCAGAGGAACATCAGGGTCATTAGTGAGCAATCACTCCAGACTGAGAAGTGTGTGCGGTTAACATCTGATTCCTATAGTTTTTCTTAACGTAATTTTATTCCGTTATCTCTTTCACACATTACCTTTCATCATTTGTGGCCTTAAAAACTAAAACCGAAGCTTGTTAGTACTATGTCTAAATGAGAATTTAAGATCCAAGTCATGGCCTGAGGAACTATCCTATGATTACAGTGTACAGGATTCTTATCATCTATTTTGCCTGGTCAGGGATTTTTTATTCTATTTCAAATAGTTAAACGACTAAACAAGTGATCATTATATCTACTCTGCTCAGAAAAATTCCTATAAAATCAAGCACATTTTTATTAAAAGACGTGGAATAACTACTGGCTAGGAAGTTGAAGAGCTTAGAGAAAAGCTTTGTATTTTAAAAAAAGATAATACAAATAAAATACTTGGAACTGAATGTAAAGCCCTATTTTTATTTGTAANAGCAATAAAGAAAAGTGTAGAAATAAATTTTACAAGAAATGTAGCAGGATCTAAATAAAGGAAACATGTAAATGCTACCAAGGGAAATAAAAGAACCCAACACACAGAAGGGTATACCATGATCATGAATGACAAGATGTGACGACCGCATTAAAAAGTCAATGTCCCCTAAATTAATCTTTAAATTTAAGGCCATAACAATAGAAATAACAAAATAATTTTTCACTGAACTAGAGAAGCTAGACGTTAATACTGAAAAACAAAGAACAAAGAAGAGCCAGAAAAATTCTAGGAGTGAGGAAGGACTACCCCCAGAGGATTTAAAAGTGTATTATAAAGATACAATAATTAAAACTAAGGTACTGGAATGTAAATAGATAAATCCATGGGCCATAATGGAGAAGCCAGTAACATAGACACACTAAACACCTGGGTACTGAGAATATGATAAAGATGACATTTTAAATCAGTGGAAAAAAAGATGCTGTGGGACATCCTGGTAGCCATTTGGGAACCAAATTAAAGGGGAACTGATGAGCTTCATACGAACTAGGATATATTCCAGACACACCCAATACAAAACAGAAATAAAATCTTAAATCTCAAGGAAGGCAAAAGCACACAAAACCCAGAAGAACAGATCAATTTGAAAATAAAATTTAAAAAAAATTATTATATGGTAGAACCACCCAAATCCAACCACATTAAAAATTAAAGACAAATAAATTCGGGCAAAATATTGGTAATTTATATTACAGACAAAAGGCTAATTTCCAAAATGCATAATGTGCTCCTAGAAATTATTAAGAAAATTACTCAATAACTCAGGTGGAAAAGAGGCTAAGGCTATAAAGAGCTCACAAAAGAGGTAGTGAAAATAGCTCTTAAGTAACTGAAAAGATCCTCAATCACACTTATACCAAGAGCAATGCAAATAAAACCTATCAGTTTTTACCACATTGTGCCTACAACTCTATACAGACAGCAATTGAAAACTGTTATCAAAATCACAAGTATACATATAATTTGACCCAGCAATTCCACAACTAGTAATTCTTCCTATAAGCAAACTTGCATATGTATAAGTTGACATTCATGCAAGGTTAATCATTTCAGTATTGTTTAAAGCAGCAAACCTGTATGCCCATCCATACAGCTAAGAAGGTATGAAACAATGAGAAAGCATTCGGATGTATACATATGGCTCAATGTCCAAGATATATTGTTAAACAGAAACAAAACAGTGTCTAGTGCATTACAATTTGCATGTTTAAATAAAGAATAGATACACACATCTTTCACATGGATATACAAGAAATAAATAACATTGGTAACTTCTGGGAGTAACTGGATGACAGAAATGAAGGATATAGCCAGTTTC
The DNA here is from genome assembly GCF_001890085.2 of Hipposideros armiger. NCBI lineage: Eukaryota > Metazoa > Chordata > Mammalia > Chiroptera > Hipposideridae > Hipposideros > Hipposideros armiger. The sequence continues at coordinate 415,499 of NW_017731548.1, read as the reverse complement.
ACTCTATGTGTATCTTCTTAACTGTCTGAACTTGGAATCATTCACTAAAATAGATAATTTAAAAGTGCTCATTGTAAAAAAATTGGCAAGCATATAAATTTACACATATATGATAAAATTTTATTAATGAAGTCATGCATAATCTCACTACCTAAAAGCAGCCACTGCAAACATTTTGTATATTTCCTTGTGATTTTTTTCTCTGTATTTAAAAAACAAGAGCTGAAATGTAGTCATGTATATCATGCTCTTTCTCATTTACAATAAGCTAAAAATCTCCTACTTCATTGTTTTTGACCATTTTATTGTGGGTATTTCCAAACACACACAAAAGTAGAGAGGGGGAAAACAAGCCCCAGGCACCCACTACCTGGCTTCAACAACCCTCGACACGTGGCCAGAGCCAATCTTGCTTCCCGTCCACCCCTCACTACCTCCCACCCAACCTGGGATTAGACTGAAACAAATTCTAAGCATCATAGACCATAAATTGATATGTATTTCAATACCACTATCATACTGAAAACATTACTAATTCCTTAACACCATTAGATATAGAGTTAATTTTCAAATTTGCCCAATTATCTCATAAGTATTTTCAGTTTGTTTAAATTAAGAGCCAAATAAAATTCATTCAAATTGGTTGGCACTTCTTTTATCCACGAGGTCTCCCTATGCTTCTTAAATATTTTTCTTATAATTTATTTGTTGAAGAAACCATGTAATTTTCCTGTAGAGTTTCCTAGGTTTTGGATTTTGCTGATTGAAACCCCCTGGTGACATTTAACATGTTCCTTTGTCCTCTGTATTTCCTGTCAACTGGTTAGAGGCTTGGTAAGATTTAGGTTTATTTTTCAAGAACTTGTCATAGTAGTATTCCATGTCTGTCTTTCTTTTTTGTGTCCATTGTAAGGGCACAACATAGTAAAATATTATATAGATTAACCATACTTTCACTATTTGCCTATATGTTAACCATTTCTAATTTCATGTTATTATAAAAGTGCTCAAAAGAACACTTTTTAATATTAAATTCTAACTGCATTTTGGTTTTCTTTCTTTAGAAAAAGTCAAAGAAGTAGAATACTAAGTTAAAAGTATGAATGTGTTTAATATATATGGGCCAAATTGTTCTTTAAAAGTCTCCTTACATTCCCACTAACTGGGTATGATTGACTATTTCATCAAATTCTTGCCAATTCTAATAATTTTCATTTCTTTAATATCATCATCATCACTTCAATTTTAACAAACTTTACATTATTACAATTTTACTTGGATAATACACTTACGTGTGAATTGTGGGAGTCAAGCATGTCCATTGTATACATGTGTACATAAGCATTTGTACTCACAGGATAAAAATGCATCTGATCATCTACAATCTTGATCTAGTGGCAAGCTGACCTCATCTGATACAATTAGGTATAAACACAGTACAATGGAAAGGGATTGGATAGAACAGGTCAACTGCATATTGGGATAACTTTTCAAGTATAGGCCCCACCTAACCTCTCATTAAGCACTTCAACCCTGTTTGCCAAAAGATGGAGGTATCCAGAAAGGTCTAATTTAATCTCAAGTAAAAATAAACACTGCTTTTGGAATGAAAATTGCTTTTATAGGGAACCCTTAACTCATATTAAGTATCAACCAATGAGTCTGGCTTCCACCTACTCAGTTTTGTTTTTTTACCTTGCAGTCCAATTACATCTACTATAGCCACGGTTAACACAAACAGGCTCTTGCAGAGACAACTCACATCCCCTTTTCAAGGGTTCATGCACAACAGCTATGCACAAAGAAATAGTACAGGGATGTGCATGAAGTTAATGAATATATTCAACTCTTCTGAAAGATGTTTATGTTCCACAAATTAATATTTACTTGGGTCTCAAACCACAAGGGATTTCAGTGTAAGGTATTTATTATTAAAACTGCACTTTTTAGGTTTAAAGGATATTAATTATTCTCATTTTAAATCTGCTAATTTGATAAGGGGAAAATATAACCACATGTGATCTCATTTCCTTTTTTAATAAAAAGATAAAATTTGGGGGGATTTTTTATGTCATCTATATTTTCTTTTGGAAATTATCTGTTATATACTTTGTTTACTATTCAATAGTAACAATAATTTCTTCCCTTTTTTCCTGGCAGAGGTACCACGTTAAAAATTCAGATGTATATGGCAAATAAGCTTTAACTTTGAATCCAAAAACAGCAGTAACATTACTAACAATTGATGAAAAAGGACATCTTCTACCTTTCAGTAGAGTTAAAAAATCATTTAATTAAACTAAAAACAAATCAAAACCAAAAGNATGGGCCAGTGAAGCGACGTCCTCCACAACTAGACTGAAGAACAAAAGGACAGCAACTTGTCTGTTCCCCTCCCCAAATTCCCCAATAAAATCTTTAAAAATAAAAAATAAATAAATAAAAGACTTGAGACAAATCAATGAACTGCTAAGTGTGTGTGAATGCTGGCTGGGACAAAGTGAGTTTACTAAGATATGCATGAGGCGTTGGAAATGATGGGGTATTTGAAACCAGGGAAGAATGGTTAACTTAAAAAAAAAAAATCTGTGCTAGCCCTATTGCCATTATACTTTAAAGCTGAGGGAAAGTGGGGGAAGAGTCCTATCTTAGAGATAAATGCTGAGGCTTTACAGATAAAATATTATGTCTTGGATTTGCTTCAGAATACTCCAGAAAGTGGGGTGGGAAGTATGTATGGAGGGTGAAAAACAAAAAAATTATATTAATGGGTTTTTGGTAATAATTTCCCACTCTGGCATTTAATAAAACCAAGTTCCATGAGCTGTGTGACATTTGTATACATGCGCTCATCTCTCCAACCTCAGTTTCCTCACCAGTCAAATGAAGCTAATGATAACATTTGTGAGTATTATTTTAAAGATCAAATGAGATAATCCTGTTAAACTCTGAATACCCAACATGTTTTAAGTACTTAATAAATGGTAGCTCTTACAATCATTTCAAGCCAATGGGATCAAATACTTCCAGTACAAACTCATAATATACACATGTAAATCTGTGCAACAGATTCAACATAAGGTAGATTCAATCTAGGATTTTTGTCATACTCTGCCCCGCCAAAAACCTGACCTGCTCAAAAACCTGAAAAACACCAAAATCTCCATACCCCACTAAAGGAAAGAAAGCACTCCTCTCTCACCCAGACACACATCACCCAAGAAATCAGGATACAGTGCTTTCTCTCTACCTAAACTGTTTCTAAGCTGTGAGCTGTCAAGCTTTCTCGCAAGATGACAGAGTGGCCTTCCTGGCTGCTATTCTGAATGCCAAAGATGCTGAAACCTCTCCATTGACTAACTAGAGGATAGGATCGTTCCAAATTACATGGGATAAAGTTCACTTGGCAATTTTTTACTATTGATGGATCAGCAAGTGTTTATAATGTTTGTTTCCAGAATATTGGCAAAGAAAATTCGAGTCTGAAATCTATTTTACTGCCTCATTTAGAGGCAGCAAATTCAGGGTGTTTAATTCTGAGACATAAGGACCCTCAGGCGTACATGGTAACATCAGGCCTTGCCTATCTCGGTCTTCCTGTGTCCCTATTGGATTTCGGTGATCCATTGATTTATTCCAATCTGTAATAGATGGCTCCTGTCTGGGATGTCACTGTTTTCTATTTGCTTAACTACATCAGGAAAAGGGAGTCTAGAGAGCACTCACCTTCTGGGGGCTCAAGACCTCCCCGGAGGGGCCAGAACTGCAGAGGCTGCAGACCGGGGAGGAAGTCTTGGAGAGGTGGGGATGGGCAGAGGGTCCCGAAACCAGGGGGCGGGTGAAGACTGGGTAAGCACGTCCCAAAGTGAATAAACGTACAAGGCTCTGGGTACGTACGGAGATAAGGCTCCAAAATAAAAATAAACAACGGAAGGAAAGGGATGTGAAATTGTAGGACAGGAATTCTGGGGTCAAGGCTTGGGGGAAGCATGGTGAAGAGGGACACGTCGAAGAGCCGGCAGTGCGGAGGGCAGCATGCCTGGGGCGTTGCCTCCAGGAGAGCAGTGAGCCCAGGCCCGCGTCGGTCCCCAACCCTTCTCACCAGTATCAGGGCTGCGGCCGCCAGCGCCACGCCGAGCACCGAGCCGAGCACCACCAGCTGCAGCGGGAGCGAAGCCATCCTCCATACCCCGGCCGCAGCACCGCCCTCTCCAGGATCTACACACACGCGGAAGCCGGACGCGCAGCCCCGCCTCCCGCCGGCAGAGAGGCCGCGCCCGCCCGGCGCCCGCCACCCACAGCGCCCTCGCGCGGCGAGGAGAGCGCGTGGTTCAGGTGTGCCAGGCCGGCGCTCAGCTCCTGTTGCCGTAATTAGCAAGTGAACACACAGAACGTCCACTTAATTTGAATTTCAGATAAGCAACTAAGATTTTTTTTAAACATCCTTACTAAAATATAAATCACACACCATACAACCCACACATTTAAAAGTTTTTAGTATGTTGCATAACTTTTTAAAACTGAATTTTTTTTTTCTATTTTACCCATTATAAAACGTACAATCCAGTGTTATTAATTACATTCGCAATTTTCTGCAACCATCACCACTATCTCTAAAACTTTCCCTGCTCCAGCCCCTGGTAACAGCTACTAATATACAATATTTGTGGCGTACTCAGAGTAAAATTACTCTTTATATCTGACATTCAAATTTAACTGGATGTCCTTTATCTTATCTGGCAGCCCTATGGGGGGGGGGGGGTTGGAAGCCTAGAGCCACGACGCAACCTACAACAGAAGCAGCTCCGTATAACCTGGTGCGGATAAAGAGTGCGAAGAAAATTTATGTAATCTCCAGTGCTGAAACAGGGAGCCCTTTACCTGGGAGAAGGAAAACCCGGTCATAGCCTAAGAGAGAGGCGGAAAAATAACGCAGAAACATTGGAATAATGCTTCACACTCAATACTGGATTGTTTGCTATAAGGTCGATTTTCTCTTAAACTCTTTAACTGTAAACAGAGAAGCTCGTCACTTCTATAACAGCCGATTCGTCAAAACGCGTAGAGCGCAAAGAAACCCAGAGCTGAGTCTGGCTAGTGACAGCTGAAGTGAAGGGTCGGGAACCACCTTTGCGGCGCCCTGGCGTTCTGCGTCCCCTGCAGCGATAGAAGAGTACCGGCGTCCGTGCGGTGAGTGGAAGCCCAGCCCGTGCGCGGTGCGTAGGCGCAGTGTCCTTCTCCCCCACACCCCGCGCAGACGCAGGCGCAGTGTCACCCCCGCGCAGGCGCAGGCGCGCGGGCGGGAAGATGGCTGCCGGGTTCAAGTGAGTGTTGGCGGCGGGTGGGCGCGAGTTTGTATCCTGACGGATGGCGGCTTCCATTAACCCTTGGCTGGGATTTTTCTCACCTGAAAGCCACCCCACTAGCTTCCCAGTTTCTCTCGCGGAAGCAGACGACGGGCGGGAGGACCTGGAGGTGGTCGTAGTGAAAAGAAAGGGGGCTTCTTCCTGCCAGTGAGACGGGAAGATGGAAAGGACTGTGTGTAGAGTTCAGTACCCGCTGCGGGGCGCATGTGCCTTGTGTGTAGTGGACGTGCAGCCCCTGCAGACACAGTTGCATTCTTTTAAAGTGTTGCATCAGAACCACGTGCCATTCTAGTCTCCCTCTCCATAATTTGTTTCTGAAAGGATTGTGCTTTTGTGGACGATTTTAGCTAAGCTCTTTTGTGTGTGTGGCACTCTGGTGAAGCCTATAGGTTTTCGTTCTCGGAGTCAAATTTTTAAATGGATAAGTAGGATTCCAAAAGAAACCAATTATATTGAAACACTTATTTTTCTATTTCTATAAATTCTCGAGTTTATGATAGTGATGTATATATACTTGTTTTAAAATTAACTTTATTAAACAAGATCTAGTGGGGGAGTCTAATAATTCCTGGAATTTCCAAGTAAATGAGTCTGCACCTACCTTCAACAACTATTAAGTAAAAACAAAAACATTTAATGTCTGTGGTTGTTCAAGTCGCAGGTATTGCTAATATTATAATGGCTTATTAACCTAGTCAGAATTTAAGAATATGCTCAATTTCAGTTATAAGATGGTGAAAAATAAAGATGTAACTATTTTTTTTCATGCTAAGAATCCCTGCTTCAGAGGGAGAGTGACATTTTAACACCTGGATTAATCCTCTTTTAAAGAAGCCCAAGGGCTTTGGGCTCCAAGCCTATAATTATTTAAGGCAGTTAAGGACAGCTGAGTGTGATTGCTACAGCAAGGGTATCTACTTTTTATAATTAGTAATGTGGCAACATAAGTGTCAGAATTTATGAAGGAAACTTACACATTGTGGAGATTTATGCTGCAATACTACATTTTTAAGATTTTTTTTCCAGTTCCTGGATTTGTTAAGATTCATTAACTTACCTCATACATATATTAACATTTCAGAACTGTGGAACCTCTGGAGTATTACAGGCGATTTTTGGTGAGTAAAGGTTATGTATATGTAATGCCTTTTGATATCATTTTTAAGACAATTTTCACATATACAAGTATTGAATTGTTACATTGAACACCTGAAGAAACTTATATTTCAATTATACCTCAAAATATTTCAAGTAATTTCAGTTTAACAAGGTTTAATGTGTTTTCCCTGATTGTATGTAAAATAGACATGTAGATGTAATCTTTCATATATATATTTAGAAAGAGAACTGCCGTCCTGATGGAAGAGAACTTGGTGAATTCAGAACCACAACTGTCAACATAGGTGAGGATATTTTGAATTCTAAAATAGAATGTTGAAGTTGCTTCAGGATTTTGTTTTTTCTTTTTAATAGTAAAGAGTTTTTATTTGTAAATTGTTTTTGTCACTCTTCTCTCAATTGATACATTCGTTTTAAATTTTAAAATAACTGTAAAGCGTTTCCCCCCCTTCCCTCCTTCCAGATCTCCAAGACATACTTTTATGTTTTATTAAGCTTATTAGATCTGTTACATACGTGAATTTTCCAATTTTACCTGTGTGGCATTCCCAAATTTTAACCTCTGAGCCACTTAAACAGTATTTCAGGCAAATTCTACTATGTTTAAAGGAATCCAGTGGTTTTGTGTCAAGAGAATTTTTATTTGAATAACAGTCCTGTGACTGAATGAAAATGCTTAACTCAAATTCAAGGACAGGTGTATAATTCTTAAAACAGTAGTCACACCAACTTTAAAAAGACTTGAGCTAGGAATAAATTTTCATAAGCAACTGAGATATGTAACAAGATAAGATCATATGTAGAAAATGAAAACTATGGACTTTTTCATTTTGCTAAAATACTTATCTTTTCAGGTTCAATTAGTACTGCAGATGGTTCTGCTTTAGTGAAGCTGGGAAATACCACAGTAATTTGTGGAATTAAAGCGGTAGGTTTAATGTATCTTAATGAGATTTGTGTTACTGAATTAGCTTCATATACTTATTAGATTGTAAATATACACTTGTAATTTTGTTGATTAGACAGATGTCAGTTTTTTAGTATTTGTTTTCATTTCCCAAGAGCTTTCATCTTTCACTGAATACGACCCACGTTTAATGACTTAGTTGAAATTTATGAACATTCATCAAATGTACTGAGATCAAGTAATTTATCAAATCCTCACCACCTTTAATTTCTCAAGAATTTGGTTGTCATTTGAGAAATTAAGATTTTGGTGATATCCTTTTATCCAGTGATAGCATTTAATCGATGCAAATGTATAGAAAATTGAGATTGTTCAAAAGAAAAGCTGAGGGAATAGCTACCAAGTACTGAGTACCTGCTATGTTCCAGGCACCTTACGTTAGGTGCTTTACAGAATTATCCAGTTTAATCCTCAGAACAATCATCAGAGATATAATTTCACTGTCTCGTGTTTTACATGAAGTTCAAGAATGTAAGTCTCACAAATAGAACTTTGACTCCAAAGCCTGTGCTTTTTGACTACTCACTCTGTGAGTTACTTTGCCTAAGTTCAGATTCTTCCGTGGCAAAGCTGGGATATTAACAAGATTTGAGCACTTACTGCCAAATTTTATGTTAGGGACTTAACAGCATTATCTCACTTGACAGTTCCTAAAAGTAGGTCCCATTTTACAGATGAGGAAATTGAATGGTAAGAGGTTAAGTAACTTAGTCTCTCAGCCAAAAAGTGTCAGTCAGACATTTGAACCAGGTGATTCCAGAGGTTTTGCAGTTCCTAAATCTGTGTCGGTATTACCTTAGGGTTTAAATTGATTCTTGGCTACTGAATAAGTATAATTGAAGGTGGAGCAGAAATCCAATTAATACTTTTTGAAAAGAGCCCCAGGTAACTGATAAGTATCACTAAGTGTAGTGAACTATGCTGTACTGCCTTATTATCTTGCAGAGCAAATGTGAGGATTGGTGCCAATGTCCTTAGAGCCCAACTCAACACAACTCCCAAAGCATAGATACTCATGGTTAATTAGCTAATATGCTCTCTGGTAGAACCTTCCATACTGACTGCTAAGCTGTCTTCACAATTTTTTTAGCTTTCATAGGAACATTTGTTTGCTCCTATAGGAATTTGCAGCACCACCAACAGATGCCCCTGACAAAGGATATGTTGGTAAGTTAAATGGTTTTGTAATTTTCATACAAATACTTGAACACATTTAATGCTAATGTTGTAATTTACAAGTCCTATTAGTTGAGATGAAGAAAATTAAGAATAGGGCCGGCCGAGTGGCGCGATGGTTAAGAACTCGCTTGGGATGCCAGAGGGCCCCGGTTTGGATCCCACATATGAGGGCCAGTGACACTGCCCTCCACAGCTAAGATGCTGAACAACAGCTCAACCTGGAGCTGGGCTGCCATGAGTCGCCGGCGACAGCGTAGGCTGCAGTCCCTGTGGCAGTGGGTTGCCATGGGCTACCGTGTGTAGCCAGCAGCCAGCGTGAGCGGCCAGTAGCCACAGTGGGTGGCCGTTCAGAAGCCAGCGACTGATCTGCCTTGCCAGAGAAGAGCGCAATGATGGTGCCAACGTGGGCCAGTGAAGCAACGTCCTCCACAACTAGATTGAAGAACAAAACGACAGCAACTTCCCCTTCCCCCAATTCCCCAGCACTGTTCCCATACCCCCAATTCCCCAATAAAAATCTAAAAAAAAAAGAAAGAAAGAAAATTAAGAATACACAGTAATGAAGCAGACATTCCTGAAGTTTTCTGTATATGTGTTAGAAGATAGCATACTAATACTAGCAAAATAGAATTTTGTATATTTTCAGACTTGTTTGATCAATTGTTTATACATTCAGATGTCATCTATCAAGAATAGAATCTCTTAGGCAAAGGGCTGCAATTGCAAACATCTATTTCCATAAAGATTCTTCGTTTATACCATTATTTATTTCTTGACTTGGACCATCTGTTCTTTATAGGAGGAACCAGCATTTAAAAAATGCACAACAGTTGGGTATGAGTAGAGGGGCTATCTCCTGCTACAGGGTTAGGTAATTTGAAAGAAATCTAGAAAACTTATAAAGGATTTAGGCCTTAAGTAAATGCTTTTTTGGGGGGGGGGGTGCAGTATTATTTGTATGGGAAACAGTTGGAAATGTAAATTATTTTATTTAAGCCTAAGAGTCTTATAAATACCAAAAGGAATATAATTGATGTATACAATTCTTTCCACTTTGGAAAGCCTACCCACGGATTGATTAAATACCTTTAACACTTCTGTAAACCAGAAGTGAAGTGTATTTCATAGCTGCAATGTTTTGTTTTGTTTTTTTCAGTTCCTAACGTGGATCTGCCACCACTGTGTTCCTCCAGATTTCGGTCTGGACCTCCTGGAGAAGAGGCCCAAGTGGCTAGCCAGTTCATTGCAGATGTCATTGAAAAGTAAGATTATCGTGATAAAATGTATCATTAATTTTCAGATAGTTCTGACCTTTTCATTTACTGTGTTTTGTCATTAAATCAAGTTCACAGATAATTCAGAAAGAGGACTTATGCATTTCTCCAGGAAAGGTAAGAGGAATAAAGCAGCTATGAGCTTTTTTATTAGTTATGAAGTGATTTTTGTGGAGAGAAGTAAACAGGGAAATTAAAATAATAAATCACAGTAGCCTTAAACACGGGATATGTTTTTAGATGGAATTAAAAAAATATATCTTATTTTTTCTGAAACTATATATATAGTTCATAAAAAACCACCAATGTTACCTAATTTATTGCCTGACTGAAAACTACATTTTAAGCTTAGGCAATTCTTTTTCCCTTAATTTCCGCAACAAATAATATTTTTATTCATTATAGCAGATTGATAATGTCTGATGAGCTAATGCGTTTAAGGTGAATCCACATTGTGAATTCCAAAAATCTGTTTGAAAATTTAGAACTAAGTTGACTAAAACTTACAGACTTCCTATTTGATTATATATTTATTAGCATTCCAAAACCTAAACATTTAATGTATTAAGGTTTCTTTGGGAAAGTGCATTTTGATTTTCACTTGGGACTTTCAAAAACATTTCCCTCGTCTGCTAACTTAACAGGAATGGAAATGTTCGTTACTTATCAGCTTAGTAGCTAAAAGCTAGCTTTTACCAAACCTGTCCACTTGTTTTGTTTTTTTACTTCATAAAAGGTTCTTTTGTTTTGTTTTTGGTTAAGTTTCTGAGCCCTGAAGTTTATCTTGCTTGTCTAACTGAGGGTTCTGTGGTACATCAGTTGAAGCACGTATGTAGTACCTACTAGGCGGCTTTAATTTACATTTGTGTCCACTGTTTTAGCTTGCTTGGGTTCTATACTGTGACCTCATTTGCCTTGACTACGATGGAAATATTTTGGATGCCTGTACATTTGCTTTGTTAGCAGCTTTAAAAAATGGTAAGCAACCTTAATAAATGGCAGTACTCCTACTTCTGTGTCAGAATGTTGTTTTGTTAAACTTGCAGACTTTTTAGGTTTTATGATTTAGCTAGCATTCATTTTAGTATTTCTAAATTAAAGAGTAACAATATTTACATATATTTACCTTAATTGTTCTAAGATAATTGTTTTTAAAAGAATACTTCTGGACAAATTATACAGGGAAGGTGAATTAAGAAAGCATAGAAAGCCTTGTTTGTTACTTACACTAGCGTGAGAAACTGACTTAACATATTTGCATTTTTATAGTACAGTTGCCTGAAGTTACTATAAATGAAGAAACTGCTATAGCCAAAGTTAACTTAAAGAAGAAAAGTTATTTGAACATTAGAACTCATCCAGTTGCAACTTCCTTTGCAGTGTTTGATGAGTAAGTTAATCGGTTATAAATGTAGTGTATTTAATATTCTTCTAAAATAAAATGTTTCATGGATTGATAACTTACACTTAAAAAATTTTTAAAACAGCACTCTGCTCATAGTTGACCCTACCGGAGAGGAGGAACATCTGGCAACTGGAACCCTAACAGTAGTAATGGATGAGGAAGGCAAGCTATGTTGTCTTCACAAACCAGGCATGTTCCTTCTATTTCAGTCCTAAACGTGGATGAAAACTAAGTGGGAGCTTCTTTATGTTAGGGAGGGCCAAAGAGAATGTGGGATGTTTTACTGTTTACCTAATGCAAGTTTAGGGCAGTTTCTTTGTTGTCTCAAGTTCTCTACTTTTTTATATGGTATACCAGTGGTTCCCAAACTTACAGCATGCATTAGCATTACTTGGTGGTCTTGTTAAAACTTGCAAATCTTAAGACTGTACCCTTGGTTTACACTATTGTTTTTATAACTTGACATGATATTGATCCTTACAAGTAAAGTAACAGACATTAAAAGTGTTGGCACAATAATTTTTTCAGGTGGAAGTGGGCTGACTGGAGCTAAACTTCAGGACTGTATGAGCCGGGCAGTTACAAGACACAAAGAAGTAAAAAAATTGATGGATGAAGTAATTAAGAGTATGAAACCCAAATAAATAACCACCACATTTTCAAAACATTTGTAAAAACTGTATTTGTTATACTGTGCACAAACCTTTTATACTAAATAAATATCAAACTACATTCTTCTGCAAGATGTTTCTAGTATTTCTTAGGCCACTTCCATGTGTTATGTACAGTGAAACCATTTTGAAAAAGCAATGACGTAATCAGCAAACCAACCCTAATGGTTTGTTAAACCATTTCCCTGTTTTTATTTAAAAATCATAGGGTTGTGCTTCTGTATAAAGTTTGTCCATCTAGCAATGTAAAATACTGACACATTTTAAAAAACAAAAATGAAGTAGAAACTCAGAATCCTTTTGATTCAATGCTCTTACGTTTTTAAAAAAGAAAAAAAATAATGCAAGACTCAGAATTTTGGAGTGGTTGGCGTGCCTCTCTTCATTTTACTTTTTGACTGGCTGCCTGTATGCCGATGACGATGTAGCTGAGCTGTCTGTGCTGCTGCTGCTGCCATAGCCATTTGATGCTGCAAGAATCGCAACTGCTGCAAAAGGGAAGAGGAAAAGAAATCAAGTTACGTTCAGTGTAGGCTGGTGTGAAGAGGTGCTTTTCCTGAGAGGGATGAAAATAACAAAACCGAAAGGGAGAAAGCACCAAGATAACAAAAAGGGACTATACCACATTCAGACAATACACAGTCAAACAGCACCAGTGGCACAGAAGCCTGCTGAGGGCTTTTAAGACGGCTCTTGGTAAACTTCAGAAGTATTTCTGTTACCTCGCCCTGCCAGTCTACATTGCAGTAACTCAGCAACTTCAGTTACCATTTTGTTGTATATAGTTCATAGCAATATAAAACCACCTGCATATTAAAAACAGTCAACTATAATATGGTGACTTCCTAAAATAATGGAATAACATTTTTCTAAAACAGGTATAACATTTACTAATAGGAACACTGGCATACTTGCCTTTTGCTGCAGTACAATATTAAAAAGTTAACCTTTGGCACTTAAAACTATTTCAAAATATACTGCAAACTACAAAAACGAATGTTAGTGTGCCACCAGCACTTCATGAAAGATTTTAAATTAGGAAGAGTATGGCTTAAATGTACAAAATACATTCAGTGCTCCAAGTTGACTGGCTGAAATGTCACTTTTAAATAAAATTTGTTGAATTATTTATTATTGTAGTCTTAAAAGACAGTAAAATGAAACTCAAGTAAGGTAATTTTGAGGTACTTTTGGAGCAGAGTATCTTTAAAATGTAATCAGAGTGAAGTTGCTGGATTACTTGTATCTGTTGCTGCTGCTGTTGAAAGGCAGAGGAGAGCTGGAATCTCTGCTGAGGAAGGCTTTGCTCAGGTCTGTTCTCGGCAGAGCCAAGCTGAGACAACACTACAGAGAGGAGAAGGGGAAAGCAGGCCAGTCAAAGTTTGAAGGCTACCAGGGTTAGAAAAGGACAACACAGAAAATGAAATAGAAAAGTTATCAGTATGATTAATCTTAAGTCTCAAATCACAGACATTTCAGAATAAATTTAGTCTCCTGTTAGTTGAGGGAACTTCTGGACATAAAAGGGAAGGGAGTGCACATGTGCCTATGCACTGTATCCCCCTCTCTTTTTGCATGTCAATGAAATTTGATCCTAGTGCTATTTTGTTGAGAAGGCATTTTTGAAAAATGTAAAATACAGTACATTTAAAAAATATATAACCAATGAAGTAGGAAAGGGAGTGGGAGAAATCCAAGCTACTACCATAATGACCAAACTGGTAGACACAAATGCTTTAAAACAAAAGAGGTTGCAATGAGTATCACTACACTATTACATCAAACTTGGTAAACTGAGACTATTATTCCTTTTTGAGCTGAGTTCAAAATAATCAGTTCAACCCTGTCACCATACAGATGAGGAAATTTCAGACCTAGATGGTTAGGGTGACTCACTAAAAATTAATTAGTGGCAGGTCTGGAGTAAGGACCATTCTTAGGATTTTTCAGCCTAGAGCTCTTTCCACTGAATTATACTACAACTGTTTTTAGAAAACGTGTAACTTGGGTGGTAAAGGTTTATAATCATAAATTTCCATTTGGAAATTCACAAGCTCTAAATTAGAACTGTATGTAAAACCTTGCTTATTCTAAATTCAGACACTGGGAATTGTATAGGATTCTAAAGGTATAGTAAGCCCAGTGATAATTCAAAATGATAACCCTCATTCAATCCTCAAACTCTATCACAGCTTTCTCATCCATGTAGCTTACTGATTTTAATTAAATGTACAGTTATAATGTCTTCAATTGCCAATATAATTTTTATTAAAGGTAATCTTTGGTAAATACTGTTAGAGGTGGTAAGCAGTCATTTAGTATAATCTCATTTTTTACAAATGAAAAAAGTGGCTTATAGAAGTTATGCTACTGGCATTAAATCTTAATTCATGCAACTACAAGCTACCAGAATGAGACAGAAGATTATGCAATCTATAAATGTAGTCTCAATAACCCAGGAAAACGGAAGCGTTAACAGCTTTGGTAGCTTCCTAATAAGTTGGATATCTGTATAAAATTTTGACAACTAACATGAGGAAAACACAACTGATGTTAATATATGTAGATCAAAGCACTTTTAATTAACTGTCAATGGAAAAACCGCAGAAAGCTATCAATTGATTTAACAGTTGACGCAGTAAACTACTTTTCCTAGTTAATGCTTGCAAGAGAAGGAAAAGAATTAAAAAGGGGAGAACCCAACTAGATCAGACACTTAATAAATTCAGTATATTAAGTTATGAAGATACCAACCAGCTGCCTGTGACTGCATAAAACTTCCTACTCCAGCAAGATTAATAACAGCAGCATGCTGCGCAGATAAGGCCTGTTCTTGACTAGTTGAACCTTGTTCAGTACCCTGAATAAAAAAATAATACATGACTTGCACAAAAAGAAAAACAACTAGTGCCGGTAAAAAAAAAATTAGTATTTTTTCCTATATAAGTAATATCAACATTAGACTAAGTCTTTTAAAAAGAGTAACATAAGGAAAAGGCTTCAAATATATTTAGAATTAGCAAGAACAAATTTATAGTATTTTGAAAGGAAGAAAAACCTAATTTTTCAGAATTGTGTATTGGTTTATTGTTCGGTGCTCTATTAATAATTCCTAAGGCTTCTCTATAAAGCTTCATCAAACCTATTTTTTAAAACACTTTTTGCAACATAGTATTGGAATTTCCAGTGAGCACATCAAGTCAAGAAAAGGAAATAAAAGATATTGAAAAGGGAAATATTTGGCAGAAGGGACTGATGGTGAAATTTCATATATTTAATTGCAAACTGGCGGTGGGACCCCAGAATCAGTATTTTTTAGTTTCCCAGATGATTCCAAAGTGTAGTAAAGGTTCAGAAAAACTTGTAGTTCCTTCTTCTACTTTAAATTTACTGCCATTCTTGGGCCGGCCAAGTGGCTCAGTTGGTTAAGAGTTGGCTTAAGAGCACGAGCTCTGAGCAACAGTGCCACCGGTTTGATTCCCACATGGGCCAGTGACGCTGCGCCTGAGCTGAGTGTCGCTGAGGTGCCAACAGGTGGCAGGATGGCTCAGCTGGTGTAACAAGATTGCCAGTTTGCTGGTGAGCTATGCTCACCCGCAACTAAGCCTGAAATCTGGCACCTTGAGCTGAGCTGCCGCCCAGATGGCTCAGTGGATAGAGCCATCTGCGCTCTTAACAACAAGGCCGCTGGTTCGACTCCCACATGGGATGGTGGCTATGTCCACCCACAACTAAGATTGAACACAGCACCCTGAGCTTGGCAGCTACAAGCTGCCAACGGGAAGCCAGATGGCGACTGGTGCCCCACAACGAAGACTGAAGAACAACTTGGCTCGTCCCCTTCCCCAAATCCCCAACACTGTTCCCCTCCCCCAACTTCCCAATAAAATCTTTAAAAAATAATAAATTTACTGACATTCTAACACAATGTCATTCTGTTTGACATTATACAAGTATTTGTTTTTGCCTCTGTCCTAAGCCTCATATTAGAGACATTTCTATTCTAATAGAGACAAAATACTGTAAATAGAAAGATGCTGACTGGGTAGAAAATACAACCCTGTGGGGCAGAAAAGACCTGGGTTTCAATCCCTGCTCTGCCACTCACGGCATGGCCGTGGGCAAATTGTTCTGAATCTTTCATACCATGCGAGATGAAGTGACATCATGTACTCGGTATGGCTGTTCTGATAGTTACTATTGTTAGTAAAAAAAAAAAACAGTATAGGAAATGTCTGTTGAAACTAATTAAAAGAACTAGAAATATGCTCGGAATATACAAAAAAGTTACAATTCTATAATACAAAGCATATGGAAGGCCAGAAAGACACATACCTGCTCCCCTGGCTGTTGAGGACTGGGAGTTGTGGGGTGCTGAGGTTGTTGGGGTGTAAACTGAGAGAGCTGCTGCTGCTGCTGCTGCTGCTGCTGTTGCTGCTGCTGCTGCAGAGTGTTGAAAATCAGTGAACCACCTGGAAGCTACAAATAATTGAAACATGAATTAGCCAATTTCACATTAAATTTCTACATTTCACAAATATTTTTGGATCATTCACTATGTGTCAGGCATTCTTCTAGGGACTGAGGAAACAGAGGTGAATAAAAATTAAAACAAGATCCCTACCCTTCAAAAAAACATCTATTTAAAAACAATTTGTGTTATTTCTGAGGGCTATCAAATCTTAATACTCTCAAACATAAATCTGCTTTAAGTTAGCCAACTTGTCTTACAGCTACCTCAATATAAAACAGCACTAAACATAAGAAAGTATTAACAAGAAATTAGTGAAAATCAGATATGAAAATTCATCTCCCAGAATTTGTTCTAGCTTTGTCAAAACCCAGAAATTCATGGATACTTATATAATGGTGAGAAATTCCAAGCTGAAAAGTGCATCAGATGTCCATATTAGTTTGCAAACATTCTGAATCTAAAATTAATTCAAATTTTTAAAAAAAAAGTTTTTAAAGAAGCATTCAGAAAACTCCATGCTGAAAATTAAAACTATGCATTCCAAATGCACCATGAAACAATGGTTTTTCCACTTTGTTCTATAGGCATTTAAGTTATAAACACTTTGAAGTCCTTGGGAGAAAGTCCAAGTCAATACCAAATACAGAACTCTGAGGTCTGTATAGTTAAAAAACGGTGTCATTGAGGCCAGCCGAGTGGTGCATTGGTTAAGAGCTGGCATGGGACGCCAGAGGGCCCTGGTTCGGATCCCACATATGAGGGCCAGTGACACTGCCCTCTACAGCTAAGATGCTGAAC
>NW_017731548.1:386166-397141 GCF_001890085.2 Hipposideros armiger | reverse complement strand
GAGGGCAGTGTCACTGGCCCTCACATGTGGGATCCGAACCGGGGCCCTCTGGCGTCCCAAGACAGTTCTTAACCATCGCGCCACTCGGCCGGCCCGTGTCTGCAGATCTTAATAGTCATGTCTACCTTTTGTAAAAATTCTCTGTAGATAATACCATCCATTTCCAACGTAGGTTAATACTGGACTCCACCCTTAGGGAACCTAGAGCATAACACCCCTCAACGTTGTATGTCACACACAACATGTACTAATGATTCAAATTCCAGTATGTTGACATTGATAACGTGTGTAAGAAAAGCCTCTTCATTACACACAAACTGTAACTTAACAAACATTTACTGAATGACTATTAGGTGCTTGGCACTGTGCTAAGAAATCATATTCTCAGGAAAAGAACCCACACCTATGTTTTTTTTTTCTTTTTTTTAGCTGAGCCATCCTGGGAATCGAACCGGCGACCCTGTTGCTCAGAGCTGCATTCTTGAGCGAGCTCTTAACCAACAGAGCCACTCGGCCAACCCCAAACACCTATTTTTAAAATCTCTATTCAAGCACAAAATCTATTGTAAGCAAACATTAATGCACATATGTATACACAAAATGTCTACTGAGAGGAATTACTTTCTAAATCTACTGGTGCTACTGGAGGCAGTGTTCTCCTTGGTAGCTGTCAGGGGTCATGCAAGGGCAGTGTGTAGGATACCCATTCTTTCTCCCTACCCACTTGACCATGAAGAGGCAGCAATAACCACACCCTCACAAGATTCTGAACCACCTCAAACTTTCAAATGCTGTTATGTACAGATATACATCGTTAAAAAAAAATTGTTAAAAAAAGTATAAAAACTTTAATCAAAAGCAGTTTCAGGTTTACCTGGAGTAGATTTAAGGGCCTGAGACTTGAAGTATTTTTTAAACCAAATGGAACACCTGTTAAATATAACTCATGGTTATAACAGGGAATTAAAACTTTATTACACTTGAGAATATTTTATACTTTAGTATATATAACATTGTAAGTACTTTCTGCAAAGATGGGGTTTATTTTCTATACTTTTAAGTATCTTAAACTTTTTTTTCACCTACATCCATCAATACTGAGATCAAAGACATGGCGCACCACATGAACCTTTTATTCTGTATTTCTGAAACTGGGGGCTTATCACTATTTTGACTGTTAGCTGGAGAAGTATGCAGAGACCATGAATATAATTAAACTACCACAGCTGTGCAAATGCATTTCAGGTTGGCATCCACTGCCAGTTCTCAGGGCTGCACAGTCCATGATAACCATCATAGCTCTAAGAATCAGTGTGCTCTGTGTTAGTATTTTAAAGGACAAATGCTACTATTAATAATGCTCGAGAATGTGGAATTTTGAGTGTAAAATCTAACTGAATGTCAGGAAACAATGCTATGTTAATTCTCAACTTAAGTCCCCAAAATCTGTGACAACATAAACCAGAGGTGGCAAACTTCTTCAGCAGGCTTTGCTAGCCGCATATAGCCACTTGGCACATTCTTCGTCTGTTTTATTTTAAACACGTCTTTTAAAATGTAAAGTCATTCTTAGCTTGGACTATAGGTTATAGTTTACCAACCCAGGTGTCAAAGTACGTGTATACTTTGCTCACTAACAATATACACAATTTGAACTAATTAAAAATTTATCTAGTCCTCTAAGCAGGTAACTGCATTTGAAAAAAAGTTATGAGGCAGGAAATTCACAGGTGATGGTATGAAAGCCTTGTATAAAAACTAAAACAGCTTCATCAGGTGAAAATATGACAGTATTGATTTGCCTTTCAGGAATTCTCATGAAAAGAATTGATGTCACTCATGGTATCTGTATATAATGCTTTATAACTTACCGAATGCACCTTCACATCCCTTCATGTATTTCTTATAAGTACCTACTAAAGTTGGATTTCTACTCCCATTTTAGAGCAGATGGAATTGAAGCTAAGGGAGAAAAACTGACTTCTTTCAGGCCTCAGTTAGCGCCTGAAGCCAGAGTTACATGTAAATATAAACATTCTAAACTCAACGTGATTCCATTACCAGGGCTTCCGCCACTTGAGTACTTTTATACACATTAAAATAAGAACATCAGCTGGAGTTAGGGAATCACAGTAATCTGTTAACATGTTTAAAAGGTATTTTGGGGGCTCCATTAAGTCATAGGAAGTTTTTAAAGTGTTCTTTCTATGTCAAGTATGTTTTTGCTGTTAAATTATTCCCCAGTAATAAGCAATTGGATTGTTTCAAGGTATTATGTTGCATTCTCTTCAAGAGCATTAAAAAGAGCACAAGTTGTCCTGTTTTCCAGCATATGTAATAACTACTACTACAATGAAATTACTACTACTGATGACATCAAATAATTTTGAATGCTTAGGTCTAAAGCACAGTTTAAGCACTTCATCTGTATACACTCAATTTACTTCTCACAACTATGAGGTAAGGTATTATTATTCCCATTTTACTTATGAAGAAAGTGAGGCACAAAGGTAACTTGCCCATAATTACACAGCTAGTGAGTTGGACAACTCAGATTCAAACTCAGGCTGTCTGGCTCCAGAACCTGGGCGTTTCCCTGCCATGCTACGTTGCCTTTCTTGCACAACATATGTTTTCAAAATACATTTCTTTCACATGGAATACGTCTGCACTGACAACAGCAAGACTATCAATGTTAATTTTATTACAGATGTTTAGAAGGCAAAGATATAATTTGCAGAGACTTACAGGCTTACCAAGTTTCTTCACAGAAGTTGACTGCTAAATGGTTTTTACTTCAAATATCAGAACTTTAAAGGCTTTCAAAATGAAGGCCTTTCATTTCAAAAAGCTTTTTGACATGATACTTGATGAAATAAGGAAGTTAAATGTCTTTAATAATATCCTTAAAATGACGTTCTTACATTAGCATGTACTTTATTTTTTTTTTAAGAGGTTATTATTTCCAACATTCTGACCTGCTTGAGAAGCTGCCTGCATAGCACCGGGCAATGCATTTGGTAGCAGACCTCCTGAGGGGAGAAGGCCACTCAGGTTTATTCCTGCAGGAGTTATGGCACCAGTGTTACAGCCCAGCATAGGGTTTGAACCACTCATCAAAGCCTGAGCTCCACTGCAGGAGAACAAGACAAAGCATTAAACTCGCACTACAAAAGGGAAAAATCAGCCACATAATTATTACTTTGATTCAAAAACAAACTAGTGAACAAACACAATTAGATAATTCTGGCTTCAATTTCAAAGCTCAGTTTCATTTTTATGCTAGAAAGTGACAGCAAGGTTGGCTAAAATTAAGTATTGTATGTTTATCAAAGTTTAAAGTATAATTTGGAAGAGTAAAGCACTAATCAAGGGAATAAAAAATGGTAACAGGACCAACAGGAAAATCTAAGCTACTGTCAATGAGTAGTATCGTCTTAATGCATGTGATAGATATATTACCTAAAATTAAAACATACTTGTTGAGACAGCTTCTAACCATATCCAAACTATTTTCTTTTAGTTTCAATAACATGTAAGTTGTTCTTAATTTCACAAATAAGAATTCATTCACATTGGTGAGAATATCTTTTAAAAAAAAAAATCAGGTCATCAATGCACACTTACCAAACAGAGCCCACTACATTGATGAAATTAAGTCCAGCAGAGTTTGCCATGACCTGGGTGGCGGTGGTTCCTGGAGTTATAGATGTTACCATGGTAGAAAGAGGAATGGTCGTTACAGGCATTGCCTGGCTCAGAGACCTTTGCTGCTGAGCAAACTGAGTTAACAAAGTGGGCTGAGGGGTGAAGCCTGAATCTTGGGGAGTAGGGGTGGTTGAAGGGGTAATAGGAGTTGAGCTCTGAGCATCAGGAGGGTGTGGGGTCGATGAAGGGGTTGGTGTAGGAGTAGATGGCTTAGGAGTTCCAGATCCTGCTCATTGAGAAAAATAAAAATTGCTAGTTTGTTATAAATGGCCAGTCCTTTTTAAAATAAGGTTAATGGAATCTTACTTAGCACTGACAATTTGTTCCAGTTTTTTTTAACTGCAAGTGTTAATTTCTACACATGATACATGAGTGTTGCTACACTCAATTACAATTAAGGATGCAGTATATCACCTAAAAATCCCATCAGAGATGCTATTATAGTAACAGTAAAAATATACATTTGTATTCTACCACAATACCCATTTAAAAGTGATTTTCCTACATGCTACCTTTGGCCTAAAAAGTTTAAAAGGAATTTGAATTAATTTTTGTTATTGACGATTTCACTAATTTAGGAATTCATTTAAAATATTGCTTATTTTCTGTAACAGTCTGAGATAAACTCTGAACATATTTAATAAATTACATATGGTTAACAATCATATTTGGCACCTAGATATACATGTTTAATTCCTAACACATCAAGTTTATCCTGACAAACAAATTTACAAAACACAGTAATAAAGTAAATATTTGATAGATAATACTGCATCTTTAACAGTAACTGTGTACTTCTGTTTAAATGTAGAATGTATAGAAAATCTGTTGTGAATGAAGTATGCACAGTTTATCAACTTTAAAAAAAAAAAACAAAAACAAAAAAACAAAAACCAAAAAAATAAAACCAAAAGCTCTTGAGGTGTTTTCTTTTTTAGCTTTCATGTCCTGCAGAAAGAAAGGAAAGAAATGTGAATGTCCAGAAGCTGTCACTCAACCCTTACTTAAAGTAACAACTGTGTGCAGTAGATTAACATAATCCATACCCACAACATAAGAGGTGTGAATAAGACTTTCAGGAAATTTATAAATTTTTCTTTGTGCAAAACAAGAAGGCAGAAAAATTACACCTTTTGAGCTATCAAGATGAAGATGTTTATATCTAATGCAAAGACCACCCTATCACTGTGCAGTGTACTAAAACTTTCAGCACACTTTAGTTATCTACAAAAAAATCTAAAAAACTGGAATCATTTTTGTAAATTGGTACCTAATATCTCAAATATTTATTAATTTCAAGAAATCCTCCCAAACTAATGCTAGAATTCTTGTATAACTCCTCTTAATGGTTAAAAATGTTTTCAGTACTAAAAAGTACATTTTAGTATCTTCAGATAATGCTTTATGATCATCACCACGGTTTAGTAACTGACAACAATTTCTAAGAGTGTAGAAGTGTTTTTGAAAAATTGGCTTTCAGTTTATTGTATCACCACCTTGGAACTAGTTGGCTTCTTACATATACAAAGACAGGACTGCAGCAACAACTCTTATGATTTTTTTTTTCCATGTCAGCTGCATACTTTACATAAAATGTAAAATGATCCTAGGGTACAATGAAATAAAAAGATATTTTGGAATCTTATTGCCACATTTAACTACCAGATTTTCTTTAAGGAGATGTGTAGGTTGTAAGTCTATAAGAAAGGTATACACAAAGTGCATACACACAGAAAAACAAATACAATTACATTAAACACATAATACATACAATCAACAAGAGGTTTGCCAGAAGCTTCTCAAAACTTACACATTTTGGGTACACAGTACATTCAGATTTCACTACTTCACTTGTCAAAAAAAGCTGTCTTAAGAAACACTAATGCTAAAGCTTATGAAGAGTTCATGAAGAATTTAAATCATGACTCACTTTGTGACGAACTGGCAGGTGACAGGGCAGCTGGAGAAAGCATGCTAACTTGACTGAGATCCACAGATGACTTTCGAGAAAGACTTGGTGGCTTAGAAGCAGGAGGAGGGGTTGGAGACTTAAGAAAGCTGCTGGCCTGCTGTGGCGTAAAATAGTTACCTAAAAGAACACAAAAGTTATTTCCCAAATTTACAATTCAAAATTCTGTGAAAATCAAATTATGAGTAAAGTCTTAAAAACTGACTAAGATCACATGATGCTTCTTACTCTAGATTACAGGAAGCTAACGAATGTCATACCTGAGGAGCTACTTCCTGAGCTTGAGGGAAGTTTGATAGGTGGGGGTCGATGTTTTACTCCCTTCCCCAGTATCGAAGACTGAACTGACACGGTCTCAGGCTGCTGCTAAGGGACAGTGACAAGTAGACAAGTAGACTTGTTAAAATTAAGGTCAAATCAGTAATTCATAAATTAATACCACTATAACTCCTAGATGAAAACATAATTTAAAACTCTGCAAAGTGCTCTTAGTGGTTATAGGTGTTACAGAAGAATTTCACATAAGAAAATCATGAAATAACTTACAGTACATAAGAAGGAAAAATTTCTGAACACTAGAGTGGGGAGAGAGCCTTAGGGAGAAGGGCAGAGGAGCAAGAGGAAGGCAAGTTTCATCCTTAAATCTTTTCCAGGAAAATAATAACTATTGAAGCCAGGTGATTAGTATACACAGGTGTGCATTATACTTTTTGCTTTATGTCTGTGTACATTTGAAAATTTCCATGATAAAAAGTTAAATTTAAAAAAAGGTAAAAATAAAAACAAAACTAAACAAAATCTGCACCCTTCATAAAATACTCCTTAACATTTTTCAGATTCCTTGAGATACAATTAGGCACAAAAACTAACAGAATAAAAAGTATTAGGCACAAAAAGGTAAATAAACATACTTCTGCCTCTTTCCCTGGAGAAAGCTGACTCAAGGTGGCGGAGCCACTGGAACTATGCGACATCTTGACTGGACACTTGGCTTCATTCTGGACCAATTCCTGGTACTGATTGACTACCCTGAAATATTAGGAAAAATATTTAAGAATTAATTAACTTTTAAACATACATTTATTATATAGAAAATATATACCCGTTAATTAATACAAGTTCCATCAGAATTAACACAAAAATTAAAATTTGGCAATTAGTCTTTTGGTTAAAAGCACATTATAATCTATTCAATGGCAAGCTAATGCTCAAAACACTTTGCATTTAAATCAACCATCTAAAGATACACTTTTAGTATCTATCTTGTTTCTAATACAGAAATTATAGGATTTAACCAATAATCAGCCAAAAACATTACCACTGATTTTCACCTACACGGTGATTAATGCTACCTAGTAATCACCATCCTTACCTATCACAAAAATATGTCAAAGTTTTCTTATTTAAAGTAACATTTTATTTTCCTAATTTTATTTTTTAAAATTTTAGTAATACCTAAGGCATAACTAAAATCAAAATTTTGACATCTAACAGAGTACTCTATCACAGCGGTTCTCAACCTGTGGGTGGCAAACCCTTTGGGGGTCAAACAACCCTTTCACAGGGGTTGCCTAAGACCATCGGAAAACAAAAAGATATTTACATTACGATTCATAACAGTAGCAAAATTACAGTTATAGAGTAGCAATGAAAATAATTTTATGGTTGGGGGGTCACAACATGAGGAACAGAATTAAGGGGTCGCGGCATTAGGAAGGTTGAGAACCGCCGCTCTAAGAGTAAAGTTTTTTATATCCATCCAGATAAAAAATACAGACACTAGCATATTCACCTCTCAGCATCAGTCTTTGATCCAATAATGAACCTAA
Source organism: Hipposideros armiger (assembly GCF_001890085.2). Lineage (NCBI taxonomy): Eukaryota > Metazoa > Chordata > Mammalia > Chiroptera > Hipposideridae > Hipposideros > Hipposideros armiger. Next base: position 389,635 of record NW_017731548.1, on the reverse strand, counting down.
AATGTTTTAAAAAGAGAGAAAAGTATTAGATAAAGAGTTCTCTTAAGGAATCCTGGGATTACTTTTGAAGGCTTCCACATTTTAGTGACAATTTTATAAACTGAGTTAAAATCTACCAACGTGTGAAAAAAACAAACAAAAGTACATTTAAATTTGTGAAGCAATGACCAAGTTTTGCATGCAATAATTCTGTTAATAAGTTGGCTGATTTAATTTAAGAGAGATTGGGCACAAAACTTAAGTATCAAAACAAAATCTGGGCTGAAAGTTACCAAGCGCTATGCACCCTTGCAAGTGTCTGCCCTACAGCAAAATTCACTGAACTCCATGTGTAAGGCCTTTGGCCTTCCTCTCACTTTAACCTTTGATTTTGGAAGTCATTGTTCTACACAGCAGGACCATAGAATATATTTCAGACAAGGAAGATAGTTTATCGCCAATTCAGATAAAATGTCTTTACGAAGTCTTTTTAAAGAGTTTGACATTTATGTGATTTCTTAACAGATTAAAATAGTGAGTTTGTTTATTTTTTAATTACCAATTTGAATGATCATCTGTGGAGGAGCTGAAATATAAAATGTAAAAAAAGAAAAAACCTGGTTAATGCAGCTCAAACGTTAACTTCATAGTTATTAAATCAAGTAATTTATGAATATGGAGAATGACTGGAAGGCAATAAATCATGCAGCATTTTTGCAGCGATTCCCTGATGTAAAGGCAAAAAAAAAAAATCAATTTTCTTGTCAAACAAATCTAACTGGTTGCTTTTTGACCTGATTTTGTTTTAAATGGGAACATGTTGCTCCCTTGTGTTCAAGAAAAGTTAATAAATTTACTTAAAGTAACCAATGTATATCTTTACGGGGAAGATTTAAAAAAATATAGGTAATCAAAATATCTGATCTTTCTACCTAGTATACAACTACAGAAATTGCTATTGTCAAAAAATTAGCTGAAGAAATTTCCCTGACTGCTACTGTTTCCTCCCATTAACTTTTAGACATCAGTGAGGTTATTCTTTATAGTCCATTTTTCTATTGCAGCTTCAATTAGTATTTTGTGTAAGTAAAGGCTTTATAAACAATTTAACATAGACCTGGCCCCTGATTTTTTCTGATGAACTTTTTCTTCTTTTCAAAAGAGCATGAACTTGATTAAAAATCAAAACTAATAATAAAAACAAAACTAAATACTGGTACCTTGTACTAATTATATGTAAGTTCATAAATTTAGGAAGATTAACTATATATATTTCTAGAGCCAGTAACTACATGAAGCACTGAGTCTGTGTCCTTAAACACAGTGCTGAAATACCTAGCATCTTTAACAGTTTTTACATTTACAGTAAACTTGCTTCTCATTTAAACAAACCATTGCCTGCAAACATTTCATGCTCACAGAGAGGGTAAAGTCCTCAGTGGCAAAACATAAATACACCAAGAGGGATATCACAGGCATATCCTTCAAAGCAAGTATAAAATTAATTATGCCATAAGATTTTTTTTTAAAAAATCACTGTTATTTTAAATAACTCTTGGACTATACAGTAACTACAATTTAAGTTTACTTATTTAGGTCCACTGCCAAATCTAATTGTAGTATTTAACGAATGAATCCCAAGGGGAAATTTTTAGTCACTAATGGTTTATCAGTAGTTGCTAAATAAATTCTGATGGTTGATTTTGCCAATTACAAACATTTAACAAAACTCACTGGGATGGAGACATCTGGCTCTCACTTTCTTCATCTTCTTTACAGGGCTGAATTTTACCATAATAAAGTGGATCACCAAGTGACTGCAAAATGGTCAGCTTTGTTTTCTGATACTGATTACCAGCTTCACATTCAAATACATAATCATCTTTTACATCCTGAAAAAGACAGAGCATGAAAGAAATGGGGCTACTTCGCAGGCCTGATAAACTCAGTAATTGAAAGTACCACACGGAAGGTTCTGATCATAAAAACAAACTGAGCACGTTATAATGGAAGTCACACCCTAAGGCCTATGATAGATTAATCTTTACTCTAAGCAAAACTTATCCATTGTTTTTGTGGCTCTAGAGTAACGTAACTTAAAATGTCAGGTCTATCTCTTCTCCAGATAAACATCCCAGTGAGAGGACCCCAACATTCCTCATGATTATCTTTCACCCGCATACCTCTGTAAACCATGTATATTAAATGTTAACTATCCTGCACCCACCAATGTAAAAGAATATGTATCTCTTCGTTTTACTTTTTATCCAATCCTTGAAATTTCCCCACTTCACCTTCTCCTGCCCCCTTAATCTACCACCAGTATATTTCATGTAACCTTCCTTCTGTCTTTTCCTTTGATTCTAATGTAAGCTGTAAAACTGCTATTCCTTAGAGCATTTTCTCGTCCTCTGAGATTTTTGCTTGTGGGTCTGGCTCTCAGCTCCAGCTCAAATAAACTCTTTAAATCTTTCTTTAGGTTTGAAATTTCTCTTGTGGACACCAGTAAACACAATCAGAATTGACAAAAATCAGGCATAAACTACACACTAACATATGTGGCAATCAGAAGACACATGGCATGTAGGCTATAAACCTGTTTTGTTTAACACTGCCAAAGAAAATAAAGCCCAGGATTCTTTTTCACCTGAACTTTGGGAATATGTGTTCCATCTGGGTATTTAGTTAACAAAGCCTAAAATATGGCAGAAGTTCATATAATGGACATATGAATGTAAATTATTAAATAAAACTTTCAAAGGCAGGTCCGTTTCTATTTGTCATTTGTCTTTTTGCTACTGCACATACAAAACATCTCACCATTTCACTCTTAGATTCACCTTATTTAAAATATTATGCCTATTCTTCGTTTAAGGAGTTGTTATTGCAAATAGGGAAACTTACCCAGAACATTTCTCTTAAGAGACATACTTAGAATAATTTACTAGTTACTAATTTGAAACAGAAAACAAATCAGAACTACCAATATGCCACCAAAACAAAAGTAAAAAGGCAGTTATGCATTAAAATTGCCTTTTAAACTGGAAACCGTACTTTATGAAAAACGAAACTAGTTGTTCCTTCTTTTAATTTAATGAACTCCCAGAAAGTCCTTTAAAAAAAAGATCCCAAACTAAAGGCAACTGCGCTTGCTGTTCGATAAATTCAGATCCCAGATTAGAAGCAGCATCACTGGAAATGAAAACTGCAATGGTTACTTACATGGGCTGGCCAGACTGTTGGCTGTGAGTCATCAGATTTGATAGATTTTTCCACTTTAGCATATTTCTCCACCTAAGCAATCAAATCAAGAGATAGCAGATGTAATGAAATCTGCATTATGACCAGAGAAGAATCTAAGTAACAGAAAAGTATACTTTTTAGCACAAGAATTCTTTTTTTTTTTTTTTTTTTTTTAAGACTTTTATTGGGGAATTGGGGGGATGGGAACAGTGCTGGGGAATTGGGGGAAGGGGAACAGACAAGTTGC
>NW_017731548.1:384390-385851 GCF_001890085.2 Hipposideros armiger | reverse complement strand
CAGTGTCACTGGCCCTCATATGTGGGATCCGAACCGGGGCCCTCTGGCATCCCAAGCGAGTTCTTAACCATCGCGCCACTCGGCCGGCCCCACAAGAATTCTTAAATCACTAATATCACCAACTATTTATGCTTAAGTAGTTTAAAACTCTGATATATTCAATTAAACCAGTTTTAAAAATAAAAATTAGACTCTCCTTGCGATTAAACAAACGTAATAAGCACAGTGCTTTCTTGAACAGTGCCTCTTTTTTTTATTTCATAAATTGGTATCACATTTGTCCTTTAGGAAAACTGGAAATGTCACAGAGGGGATTAGGACTAGGATCTTTTCCTTTGGCTGGGTTTTTAATGAAATCAGGAGCTGTCATGTAACAGTGGGGACAAGACTGAAGGAGACTAGGGAAGTTAAATTACAGTTGATAAAATTTTTGTGAACCTTTTGAATTTTCTAGTCAGACTTAGACCATATATTCTATATTATCTCTTACTAGTCTGTATGAATCAAATGTTCTTATCTTCCTGGTAAACTATGATCTTAAGAGTAACTTAGACTCACCTGGGCACTTGGTAAAAACTTGGATTTCCATGTCCCTCCCCTAGAGATCTGATTCAGGAAGTAGCTGTGAAGTGGGGCTTAAAATCTGTATGTGTAACTGGTATCCTAGATGATTCTTTTAATCAAGTCAGACTGAGTAGCAAGTTTCTCAAACTGTGGTCTATGGGCAAGCAATCTAAGAGCTTGTCACACTGCAGCATTTCAGGTCCGAGCCCAAGCTTGCTGAATTGGAATCCGCATTTTAATTAGCACCACAGGTGATTCGTATGTTTGGGAAGCACTGCTTAGATATCCAGCCTGCCCTCTATAGCTAAATTCCACTCTTTGGTATTTACACTAAACATCTCTTCTCAGGCTGCATTCTTCAAGGAGCACGTTAAGTTACCAAAAAGTAATGGGGTTTACTCTCTTGAGCTGTATACACAGGTTCTACTTTTGGATGATTTGGGCTTTGTGCTTTTCACCAAAATCAGAGATAAAAAGAATAGTACAGGGCCGGCTGAGTGGCGCGTTGGTTAAGAACTGGCTTGGGTTGCCAGAGGGTCCCAGTTCGGATCCCACATATGAGGGTCAGTGACACTGCCCTCCACAGCTAAGATGCTGAACAACAGCTCGACCTGGAACTGGGCTGCCGTGGGTCGCAGGCGACTGCGTGGGCTACAGTCCCCTGCTGCAGTGGGTTTCCATGGGCTACCATGTGTAGCCAGCAGCCAGCGTGAGCAGCCAGCAGCCGCTGCTAGTGGCTGTCCAGAAGCCGGCGACTGATCTGCCTCGCCCGGGAAGGGTGCAATGATGGTGCCAGCTTTGGCCAGTGAAGCAACATCCTCCACAACTAGACTGAAGAACAAAACAACAGCAACTTGTCTGTTCCCCTTCCCCCAATTCCCCAATAAAATCTTTAAA
>NW_017731548.1:352950-384255 GCF_001890085.2 Hipposideros armiger | reverse complement strand
AATTCCCCAATAAAATCTTTAAAAAAAAAAAGAATAGTACATGTGCTAGTCTGGAAAAGATGCAAAAAAAGAGCAAACATCTGTTGAAACAACTAACCAATTATAAACTGCTGAGTGCATAATAAAAAGGAATGCAGGAGAAAGATATAGGAAAATAAAGAAATATGAGACCTCTCATCAAAAGATCGCTTTCCTGTCTTTTATCATTTATAGTTCATGTGTATCATGGATCAGCAAGAATACCACCCAAGGTTCTTCATCTTGACCACTACTCCAATATTACTAATTTTTAAATTTACCCAGTTTGAGAGAAAAAAAGCATTATCAGAAAATTATAAAATATTATGAAAAAAAAAGGAGAGGCATTTAGTGCATATTATGTAACATGTACCATCTTTTCTCACAATTCATAATTTTATTATTCCTGCTCGAAACATAGAACTATATAAAGGAGTTACAGTTTTCTAGAAGTTAATGTGAAAGAATACAGCTTCTAAAACTGAGCAGTTGATTTGAAAAAAACTCTATTTTCTTTTTTAAAAAAGCAAGGGTCTTTGTTTTCCCAAAGTATAAGCTACTATTCGTTAAACTTAGGAAACTTATATGAAAATAAGTGCAATTCAAGAACGGACTTACATCCACTTCAGAAGGTATGGCCAAATTACAGGGACTCCGTTTCCACATATCTACACACTGAAAAATTAATAACAGTATAAGTATACTGAAAATTCAAAATAAGGCAAAGCTTTTGGCATAATAAGCTGGCTTAAAAAAATATATATACTTACATTTCCTGCTTTAGAAATTTTGAGGTCATAATGCTGACCTGCTTTTCTTTCCTTTCTTTTTTGTAAGAAATCAAGTAATTTTAGCTGAGGAGGAGGTGGACAATGAGACAGATCCTGCTGTCGATTCAGAGAGGACCTAGAATACCTCTTGAAGCACCTGAAATATTAAGAGATTTAAACTAAACAAAGGTAACAAAAGAAATTCAGAATAAATATGGGTTTAAATAAGCAAGCATTAAACAAGTAATTAAATCACAAATATTTGTAGATTACTATCACTTGCCAGGCAATGTCCTAGGCACTGGTGACATAAAAATGAACAAGACAAACAAAATTCCTGCAACCATGGAGCTGACAGTCCAATGCAGAAGACACACATTCACAAGTCAACAGATAAGGTAATTCCAAATAGCAATAGGTGGGGGTGGGCGTTGGCCGAGTGGGGTGTTGGTGAAGAGTTGGCTTGGGACACCAGCTCTGAGCAGCAGGGCCCTGGTTTGGATCCCATGAGGGCCAGTGACGCTGCATCCTCTACAGCTAAGAGCTAAGATGGTGAACAACAGCTTGACCTGGAGCTGGGCTGCCGTGAGGCGACGGCGTAGGCTGTAGCTCCTGCTGCAGTGGGCTGCCATAAGCTATCCTGTGTGGCTGGCAGCCAGCGTGAGCAGCTGGCAGCCAGTGTGAGCCGCCAAGAGCCACCGTGAGCGGCCGTCCAGAGGCTGGCGACCAATCTGCCTCAGCCTGGAAGAGCGCAATGATAATTCCAACTTGGGCCAGTGAAGCAACGTCCTCCACAACTAGACTGAAGAACAAAACGACAGCAACTTGTCTGTTCCCCTTCCCTGATTCCCCAGCTCAGTACCCTTCCCCCAATCCCCCAATAAAATCTTTAAAAAAAAAAAAAACAAAAAGAAATGACGTGTGAGATGAGACGTGACTGACAAGAAGGAACCAGCAAAGGAAAGATCAGGAAATGAGTTTTTGAAGCAGAAAAAAATTTAAAAGGTGCTGAGGCAGAAACAAATTGGTTTGTTTTAAAAACAAAAGGTAGGTGTGACTAGAACACGAGGGTCCATACTGTAGGAGATAAGGTCAGAGAACAAGGCAGTGCCTTGCAGGTCAATGATAATGTGTTTAGATTCAGTGTGGAGTGTGATGGAATTCTCTTGGGGAAACTTAAGCAAATGGTAGTTAGCATAATCTGCTTTAAGGTTTTTAAAAGATTACTCTGGTTTGCTTACATGGTGACTAGACCAGAAGGGAGCAAAGATGGAAGCAGGAAGACTAATTAGGTAGGAATTTACTACAGAAGTCAAGACGAAGATGATGGTGGTGGGCATGGAGAGATGTGGACATAGATACAAGGAGACTTTGTAAGACTGCTGACAGACCCAATATGGACTTATTTCACGATTTCCAAAGCTGTACTTTATCCTCAGCATATTTTATTTCAGTAGTAAATAGGGAATTTAAAATATAGATAGGTTTTTTTAATCCCCTTCAAACCTGAAAGTGGGCAACTCTATTATGTAGAGAACTAATGATGAGCCAACTATAATTGCAGTCCAAATTAATACGCAATATTTTATTAAGTAGAAATAGCTAAAACATTTAAAGACAAATTACCACGTTATTAAAAGGCATTTAATTATAAATTAACTTCTAAAACTGTGGTCTTTTCCTAAATCTCAAAATAAATTATTTCCTTAAAAGTAGTATTAACAAAATTTAAACTGGCTACTGGGTATTAGCAAGTAATATTATTATTTTTATTCATATTTGTCTCTGTCTTTTTGGTGAATAGACTCTAAATTTATAGGAAGTTTGTTCTTCAAAAGAATACATGACTTTCATATAAAATAGTATTAAAAATCATAATACACAAAAAAGTAATACAAGGCATTAAAAATCCTATTTTTAAAAAAACAAAAACAAGCACTTATATACTATGGGCGAAAAAGGTACCATAAATAGCAAAATTTAGAGCTACTTGTCTAGAAGCAACTTTTGGTTTATCTTTCCACAAAGGTAATTACCGTTTCATTGGGCGCGTGTTCATCTTTTGCTTGTTATAGAGCAGTCTGTTTGCAGTGCACGTTACGGCTATAGAAGGATCAAGACACAGTGGTTCAGCTGTAGCGAGGATCAGTTGGCTCTCAAGCAAAAGTTTGTCTTCCTGAAATGTGTAAGAGCACATGTCAATACCAAATTTAAGATTTTCAAATCACACATCACTTAATCTAGAAATATTCTTTGGAACTCTGCTAAGGTCTAGAGTAAAATATACTATTTCAAGCTTCAATTCAGTGTGTAAACTTTAGAAACTTGACAGCACAGTGAAACTACTAATGGAAATTCAGTAACCGGTAGTGTATAAAATGGTCTAACTGTAAGGATGTCCATTCCTAAATCCAACAAATATTTACTGAGCACCTTCTATGTTAGACGCTATTCTAGGAGTTGGGGATGAAGTAGAGAAAAAGATAAAATCCTCTTCTCCCACAAAGCTTATGGGATCAAGACGATCACAGCACTTTTAATAACTAGGGAGATAAGGGTCCCATTCTATACTCAGCTTAATGTCATTACAATAAAATTGACTACACTAATATTGTGTAAGCCCTACATACCCAATTCCAAAGCCTATATAGGTACATATAGGCTTTTCATGGTATCACATAACTTACGTTACTGATTCCTATTTCTGAATCTCTGTGAATATTCTGAATATTCGCAATCTCTGAAATGTTTTAATAGCTGTAACTAAATTTTTTTAGCATCACATAAGTTATTATTGCTAAGAATTTTTGCAAAAAAAACCCCCAAAACGAAAAAAAATGCATTGCTTCTTTCAATAGTTCCATTCGACTTATTATTGAAATTTTAAAAAATGCACAGAAGCACAAGTGTAATGACACCATGTACCAACACCCAATTTCATTTATCAACCACCCCTCTAATTTTTTGTGTTTTTGTTTTGCTGGAGTAATTTAAAATATATCTCTGACACTATATTATTTCACCTGAAAATACTTTAGCATGCACTGCTAACTGATAAGGACTTCCAATATCCAGTCTATATTTCTATAAGTTTCCCATTATCTCAAGAGTCTTATTTTTAGTCGGTTTGTTTGAATTTAAACTCAAACAAGGCCTACACATTATTTGCTTTTTTTCTCTCTTAAACATCTTTTATTCTGTAATGATCACCTTTTCTCTTTTTCCATGCAACTGATTTGTTGGATTTGACCACTTGCTTCCTCATGGTATCATTTTAAACTATTGGGTTGTCGGAAAAGTCATGACGCATTTTTTGCAACAAAAAACATAGAACAAATACATCATGACTTTTCCGACAATCCAAGAGATCTTACTGGTTGCTTCCTTTTCTTGTCATTTAATGGTTTCTCTTAGTTCCTAAATTCCCTATAAATTGTTAGATGTAGAGGCTTGTTTTAATTCAGGTTCTATTTTTTTAAGCAAGACTTCATTGGTACTATTGTGTACTTTCTCATGCATCACACCAGGAGGCACACAATGACTGACTGTCCCATTTTTAGACCAGTGGGTTTAGTCATATCTCTACATTATAAAAATTCCCCAAAACCTATAATCTAGTCGTTTTTCACATCTAAGAATTTCAGCTGTCTAGATTCATTAAGATTTCCAGGTGATGATATTTTTAAAAGCCTATCGCTTCTTTTGCACCTATTAGCTGAAATGTTTCTAAAGACTATCCCTTAGTTACTATTTGGCTACCTACTGTACAGTTCATACTGGAAAAGCAAAATAAATGCTAGTCTCCCCTCTATCAATTTTCAGAGTAAGAAACTGATGCCCTAACAACCTCCAATGGGGACCAGTTTGTTTTTGAATGTTCTTTTAATAGCTTTTAACCTTCTTGTAAATGAAAAGACTATAGCCCAAAACTAAAACACTTATTATTGATAAACTGTATCTTACTTTATAATCAGATTTCACAGATTATTCTAATTATTATTTTCTTTGGTTTAGTAACTCTCTCTCTAGAGAGAGATAAGTGAACACCATTGTGAGTGGATACCTCATATATATTGAGTCAGCACTAGAGGGTTAACTGGCTATTCCCGGTCAGATAGGTTCCCCCACTATAAATGACAAAAGACAGCTAGGCCTGCTTTAGAATCCGACATAGAAAATCAGTATCGATTTGTATCCATGGTACAAACAAAATATCTTTCTTCTGTCTGAGAGGGGATCAAAACCGAAGTTTCACGCTGGGCAGATCAGGTCAACCTGACGTCCTTTTACCATGTCCTAAAGCAAATAGTACTGAACTGCTTTACTTCTTTGAGGGATTACTGCATATAGCGGGCTGTCGGAAAAGTCATGACCCATTTTTGCAACGAAAAACATAGAAAAAAATACGTAATGACTTTTCCAACAACCCAATAATAAGACCCTAAGTTCTAAAGCTCACAAAGGAACTTCAAATATTCCTCATGAATAAAACTACCAGCAGAAAGTGTATTTTGCTTTAATAGTAAGTGTTGTTTCATCCTATGTTTTGCTTGTTTGGAATTAAAAAAATAAATCAACTAACCTGGGTCCATTTATGGTTATCACTTGTTATTGAATGTACATCACAGATTAAAGTCTAGAAGAAAGACATATTAATGTATAGGCATTCAAACATATGAAGACATTTAATAAATAAAACTCCAAATCAAATCTAAAATCATACTTAATTCAACATTCCTTACCTGCATTGTTGGACGTAAGAGAATATGCCTACTTTGGTAACCTGGAGACTTCATATTACTGGACTGCCTGTAGTCACGTATTTCTGCTATGACACAGCCACAATGAAAAATATTAACCTGTTTCAAGTGAAAATATTTACGCAAATGTTATTTTTCAAAAGCCAAATAAATGGGTTTATATTGAATGTTTCAGGTTCTTTACACTCTCATGAAACGTTTCTGGTCACTCAGATACTCTTAAATGGATTTCCTTGGTGGATTTACCACTACATAAACAAGCCCTTTAAAAGGAACTATTTCATGTTCATCACTATGACCCAAGAAGCAGTTTACAGGGTTTCCAGTTATAGATTTTTTGGCATTTATCTACTATCAATGTTATAGATCATTGGAATTTCTTCATTGGCTTACTGTTATACTTTGCTAACTTTATCAATTATAAATTGTCAATCAACCCGGCCAGAGTTTCAGCTTATGGATACAACTACTATATTTGCTCTGCTAAAACTTCCAGAGACAGTCTTTATTAATAAGAGGAAGGAAGAAAACTATAAATTCAAATAATCTGTAAAATATACTGTTTCCTAGTCCTTTTCCTAAGTCTAAAGTTAAGAACCTTTATCACCCAAGTCTTGCCAATTACTCCTTGCCAGTCACTCACAGCATTGTTTTTTCACCCATTCCAGATTTTTTGTGTGTAATGTGACCTCCATGTTATCAGTCATCATCATGCTCATGCTGAAGTATTTATGAGCCACTATAATGTGAATGAACTATGTGCTAGGCACTACCCAAAAAGTTTCACAGATATGGTGCCGAGACAACACTTGCTCTCAGTGTGGAAATACAGGCAATAAACATGTAACCAAATAAACAAAATAATTTTAAGATAGTGATGAATGCTATAAAGGAAATAAAACAGGGCGGGGCTTATTTAGAGTGTGTCCTCAGATAAAAACCTCTCTGAGGAAATGATGTTTCAGCTGAGACCTGAATCACAATAGGGCCAGATATCTAGGATAGATCATGCAGATAGAAGGAATAGCAGATGAGTAAGCTTGGATTGTTTTAGTTTGGAAAAAAGACATGAATGGCTGGAATGTACTGAATGGGGATGAGAATCAGGAGGTGAAGACAAACAGGAAGGCAGTGATTTTTTGCAGTGAGAGGACACTAGAGAACTTTAAGCAGGGGACTTTATTTTTTGTTTTGTTTTGTAAGCTTAATCTGGCTGTCTGTGGAGAATTGATTTCTGGGGTTCTAGAATGAAAGCACGAAGTTCAGCAAGGTAACTATAGCAGGTCATGACCATATATTTTGAAGATATAGCTGACATTTGGTGATAGACTGAATGTTAAAAGGTATCAGTGGGGTCATCCATTAGATTCAAAAGACTAGTAAATACAGCTGGTTTGGGAGGTAAAATAAAAAGCTGTTTTGTCATGTTGAAAAACCTATTATATATCCTAGTAAATGTGTAAGTTTGGAATGGTCACTGTGAAAGAGATAAGCAAGAGATTAAATGTCATTTTTAAACTAATGAAGCTGGTTGAGATCATCCAGGGAGAGAGAGTTACTAAAGAATACAATGCCTAGGACTGAAATGAACCCCCAAACCTACACACAGTTATCAACAGAAAAGATGAGAGCAAAGGTGACTGAAGGATTAGAGAGGAAAGAAAAAAACCAAAACTGTGATGTCCCAGAATTCAAAAGAAGGGTATTTCAAGAAGTAGGTAGTCATTTGCACTGAACTTTGCAAAGAGACTAGTTGAGAACAGAAAAGTCTTTTTTTTTTTTAAGTTAAGAGATAGTATAATACGCTTGTATTCTTTAGCTAAGGGGCGGGGAGGGAAGATGAGAGAAGAGAGGGAGGTTACAGTAGCAAGCCACTGAGAAGCAGCACAAGGATGCGAAAGACCCAGAACAGAAAAGGACTTACTTCATCCATTTTAACAGAAAGGCAGGCAGAAAGTGTGGACAGAGGTGTGGGGATACTGGTGGTCTAGTGTTAGCAGCAAACAAAGTTCCCAACTGACACGTTCTTTTTCTTCAGTAAAGTACATAGTATGGCTGGGATGAAGCCATGGGAGTAAGTAGTTTCTTCTGTAATTTTTTTATTGTAGCTCTAGGGAGATTTCCAGTGGATGAGCTTATTGTTATAGCAACTGTACAAGAAACAACTAAATCCATACATTTTAGTACAGCCTAAAGGATAAATATCCCACAATAAACTCATGTTCATATAGCTATGTACATATAGCTAAGTGTAATTGAGAACAGGATTAAATATGCTTTATCACAAAATAACACACAGGTGACAAAGCTAAGAATATTTTAAAGAGAAAAATTTAGTACCTGAGATTTTTCTAGGAGATCAACCAAGATAGGAGGTAATTCTTCTGCATCCAAGTATTCAAGCAATTCCCCTTCTTCATAAGGCAGTCGAATGGTCTCAGAATCTTAATTAAAAAATAAAAGTTTGTGAAAATTATGAGGCTCACAAAATAAAAATCCTATGTGCATAATTTAAATACATTTTCATAAAAAAATAAAGAGGATAAAGCCAAAAGCCTCTCCTAAAGTTCTTCTTTATGTTAAGTCTTTTACATGAATGACTTTACATACTGCTAAATGACTTGATAAACTGTACAGAATTTTAGATCAGAAAGGAGAAAAAAGCCTAAAACATCTAGCATAACAATCACAATACAAATCACAGCCAACAGTACATTAACCAGAATGTGATAAAATTGACATCTGGCAACTGAGAGGTCTTTGAAAACTGCTTAATCTAATCTGAAAATTAGAATAATTTGGTACCTCATTTGAAAAATGATCATTTATAGAACAAAATTGTTTTACATTTTACATTTAAGTATTAACACAAGAAAAAATTCTTAACCAAGCAAGTTCTTGCAGAACTCATAATACCACAATGACACATTTTTAGATCCTCTTTATTGAAATCTAAGAGTATTTATATATTAAAACTCTATTTTCATATTCATATTAATAAAAATAAAACGTTAACATATGTAAATTACTCAGAAAATTACTTAATTTTGGAGGTTTCAGACCCAGTATATTCAAAACGTAGAAGAAAAACATACCTTAAAACACCTTATGCTATCTTAAAATACTAACAGCAATAGAATGAAAGAAAATTTTAACATTTAAAAATTACATCTTTTATAACTTAACTTCAAAGACCTACCTCAATCAGAATACTTCTCAAATGCATATTCAGGAAAGCTAATCACATTAGTGATGATTTATAATATTCTAACAAAACATCAAATACAGGAAAATTTCTCATCAGTCTTTTATCAAGTCATCACTGATCTTAAGGACAGCACAAGTAAGAGGGTACCTCTAAAACACAGTACATCCTGCCTGTCAGAGGGATTTTTGTGGCTGCTGCCCTCTGGTGGTTCTTACCTGATCCATTTTTTCCCCTGAGCATCAGAGAATATCCCTCATTTCCTGGGTATAGGTTGACCACTAAACATGACAATGTCTCTTGCATAACAAGCTTCTCTAATAAGTTCACATTTCTTCTTAATTTCTGCTTTAAAAAGAGACAGATCTCATGAAAGTAATACAGTATAACTTTAATAATGCTATGATTTAACAAAAGCAGACCTGAATTAATCTTTTGGTGTTCCTTCCACATTAAGATCCTAAATATACCAGGGGTGCCAAAAAATGTACACATTTTAGGAGATGTTATCAATGTATTACTTTTCGAAGTTGAATTATGGTAGCAATGTATAGTATGACATTCGTTTAAAAGATGGCGTTAATCAAATGAATGGCTAGCGTTCATTGTATTACAATTTTAATACAGTTTTTCTTTCTTAAAATGTTTATACATTTTTTTGGCACCCTCTGTATAGGGTAGATTCATAAACACTATATATAGCCACCAAGTAGGTGACATCTATGTAAACTTAATTTTGATCTGCTGTTTTATGCAAATTAATTGATATCACAAAGAAAAATTAATGATCTATGAAACAAAAAGTTAAATATAAAATATATAACTGAGTTCTTAAGTAGCAAATATTTAAAATATTTAAATAAAATGTAAAACCATTAAATGTAAATATTTTCTTAAGAGGTGCTATATCATTAGTTTCTATTAAGTAAAAGTCTACATAAGTGAATAAAGAATTTGGGGCATTTTCTTTGGTTGTACTGTTATAGGTGTACATTTCTTAAATATTTTATGGCCTAAATCAGATCCAATCAAGTTCAATAGCTCAAATTCACTGAAATGCTAAACTCAAAAATATCTAATTGGTAAGAGGTTGTCTAATTGGGTTGTCGGAAAAGTCATGATGCATTTTTGCAACAAAAAACAGAAAAAATATGTCATGATTTTTCTGACAGCCCAATAGTAGGCAATTGAAGCAATTTTCTGTAAATTCAATTTAACTACTCTGATTATTAAGAACCACTCTGTTAATAAAATTCCCCAGGAAATACAATACACACACATCAGCATCCATTATTTAAGAAATGCACATGATATAAAATAAAGCCCACTTATACATATAACAATTCCTGTCATCAAATCTTATTTGCAAAAGATATCAGTCAGAATATTTATTTTTGCATGATCTCAAAAAACATGTTTTTAGTACTTGTGTGTGTGTGTGTGTGTGTATATATAGTCATATGCACAGAGAATTGTAAGTTCTTGATTACTGTCACCATAGTATCAAAAAACTGCATTTGCAAATTGAAAAATATGGCAAAACAACTTTTAACCATTTTGATATTAAAAAAAAACTAGTAAAAAAAGACTAAAATTTTAAAGTCTTGTTTCCAAGTGTAGAAAAAAGCTCATAATTTGAAATAAGACACAACAGTTAGATAAATTCTGACAGTATGACTATTCTTCAAGAAAACAAGTTGGTTCTCATGTAGTTCTGGGGTGAGTCAGAGGACAGAAAATTTTCTCAAAGGTCAAGCTTGTAGGCCATACGGGCTGTGCTGCAACCACTCAACTCTGCCATGGTACAGTGAAATTAGCCATAGAGAAGACATGAACCTATGGGCGTGGCTGGATTCCAACACAACTTTATTTACAAAAACACGCTGTGGGCCGTATTTGGCTGGTGGACAATGGTTGCCAACCCCAATGTAGAAACTTTATTTATGTATCTCTCCTTAGTTCTGTCTCTGAGGTGAAGAATATGTTTGTTATATTGACTATAGTGATAGTTTCATGGGTGTGTACATGTCAAAACTTACAAAATGTATACTTTATACATGTGCAATTTATTACGTCAATTACGTATACCTCAATAAAACTTAGGGAAAACATACCATAAGATTTACCCATTGTTTAACAATCGTTTTTCTCCTAACATAAAGATTTTGAGGTTAGATACTACTGGACTTCCACTAACTTTTTTGCCTAAAAGGTAAAATGGTATTCATTTTTATTTTATTTTTTACAATTCTCCCTCTGCTGTTCAACAATTTTTTTCAATTATAGTTGACATATGACATTAAAGTGTACATGTGATTAGACATGTATATAACATACAAAGTAACCATCCGGAAAAATCTAATACCCATACATAGTACATTACTGACTATATTCCTTATGCTATACTTTTTATCCTAGTATCTATTTGGTTTTTTTTTGTTTTGCTATTTATAACCATATATTTTTAAATTCTGTGTTTTTCTTCCCATACAAAATAGTCATGGGGATGTAAAGTAAAGCAAGGGAATACAGTCAGTAATATGGTAATAACTATGTATAGTGCCAGCTGGGCACTCGACTAGTCAGGGCTATCACTTCGTAAATTATATAAATGTCTAACCACTATGCTATACACCTGAAATTAATATTGAATGTCAACTATAATTGAAAAAATTTAAAAAGGGGGGAGAGTGCAGGGGAATTAAGCGGTTCAAATTTCCAGGTATAAAACAAGTAAGTCATGGGGATGTAATGTACAGCATAGATTAATATAGTCAATAATATTGTGATAGCGTGGTACAGTGTCAGGTTGCTGGACTTATCAACGCTTTAGTTATATAAATGTTGAATAACTATTGTGTACAGCTAAAACTAATACAATAGTGTATACTAGCTATATTTTAAAATGGTATTCATTTCTAAATGAAGGATAATAGAAGCTCACAGAGCCCTTTAAGGCCTTTATAACTCAAGGGTACAATAAATATCAAGAAATCAATTTCTACTATGTTTCAACTGTGCACTTTTATGCTAAATAAAAATGAATTAAGTTAACCTGGCCATGAACTAATTTTTGTGACCGAATTCACCTTTTATTACATCTGATTTTCCTACATATCCTGCAATAGCTTTAACTTTTCAGTGCAAATCACCATAAGGAAATAGGTTATTCTTCTCCTGTCTTCACTCTACAAATCATGTCTCAGGAGGGAAAAGCAGCAAAGATTATGTCTACACTGACCTCCCAGTGAGATACTGTTTCTCTGTAAACACTGCTCCCCTCACCTATCTAAGCATATGATCTCTGCCTTGTGCCCGATTAGCCAGGACTCTGGGTCAACTGCAGAACTGGCTAAAATCTAGCTGGAAAAGATGTTAGTTCACTCACAAAAACATAAATCCGTATCTACTTCAAATGTAACTCCTTCAAATTTCCCTTGTCCTCTACATTTCAAGTCATAACGACATAAAAAACTTATACTTACCTTAACCTCAGGCTCTTTTTCACATTCTTCAATATATAAGTCATAAAGTTTTTGAAATACAGACTTTCTAAAAATTAATAAAATATACAAAATGATGTGAATACAATAATCATCATAAAATAAATGTTATTTTGAATTTTCCCATAACTTTTTTTCCAATTTCCCAAATACTGGGGAAGAGGGTTGGATATGGTAGTTAATATTAATTTAGAAAGTTCTAATAGATGCAAATTACCTGTAATATAACATTTCTAGCACAGTACCTGGTAGGAATGCAATAAGTGGTGGCTATCATCATATTTCAATGAATCTAAGATGTCGTCATTAATTAAGTATTCATACCTTCCACTAGATAGATATTTCCTTTTAGGAGGTCTCTGTCGGGCACTTTCAATGACATACTAAAAAAAGAAAAGTTTATGAGAATACTCGCTTGCCTTTTGGCTTAGTACATGAACAACTGTATTAAGTATATTTAAAACACATATAAGGCTAAAAAGGCTATTCAGTCACTCAAGTCTGATTCATATTAAATTATACCTTGTATATTTAACTTCTAAACATGCTATAAACAAGTGAAATTTAAACTGCACTAAAATTTAGCACAATATTTCATGGCTATAAGCAAAATCATATAGCTTCACAGTTGCGATTTCACAGGTCAGAAATATTCTCAAATGTTTTATGGTTGTTCAGAATATGCATAGCATATCCAATTGCAAGGACTCTGTATGTGTTTATGTATATGTGTGTGTATACACACACTATGTATATAATTTTTAGCTATTTTTCCCCTTTAATTCAGGGCAATTACAAAACTTCTCAAAACAGGAAAACATAATTCTAGAACCTCTATGTTCTTGTTCAAATAATATTTATTCCGCATTTTTATTCCACAGCATTATTATCTGAGGATTCCAAGTAACAGGTGAGCCAGATATCACCTGGTATGTTAATATATTAACAGCAAAATTATTTGCATACTTGTCCTAAAATAATATTAATGTACTATTTTGACAATAAGACAAAAATCTCTTAAAACTGACTTTTGCCAATTAAAGTCAACACTATTTCAATATGTAACTTAGTCACGCCTCACCTCCGCACGATCCAAAGCTAGTTCTAAAGCTTGTTGCTGTAAAAAGTAAATAGTGTATTTGGTAATATTAGTTATTTTCACAAAAAATAATTTAATATACACATAACATTTGTAATTAAGTGTTTGTTTAAATGTGTTTAATTTTCTAAAACACTTCTAACATATTTTCCTTTACCTCTCTCCTCCACCCATCCCACTGTATGCTAAAGATATATTACAAAGAAAAAACATGGCAATCTTGGGCACCTGATTATGACAACAAATTAGATAAGAAATGCTTTCTCTGGCCAGTGCTTCTGAGGCTGATACAGGGCTGAGGGCTGGATATGGTAACTACTACCATTTTATAAACTTTAATTTCTTCAAAATTCTAAGAGCACCATTCAGGAAAATTAGACATCGAGTATGCAATTAAAGTGAAGCAAAGACTAACTTCTCCTGATCTGCTAAGAATCCTGAAAATTGGGAGTGGTGCCATTATGTTGGTACCTAACATCAACTCAGAAATTCCCAATATATTAATGCAGAGCATCTATAATATAGTGTTTTTAGGTCAGTGCTTAGTAGAAATGCAATAAATGATGGCTAACTGTCATATTTCAATGGCATTAAGATACAATCAACTATAATTATTATTTTAGGTAACACTAAGAAACAAGAGTGCCACCAATTATAATTGTAAGAGGTCATTATTGGACTCATCAATTTAGTAATATTAAATGTAAAAGAAAAGTATCTTAGAGTTGATGAAATATAGTATTATTATTACATGTACGGTTTGCAATCTACTAGTAGATGCCCATCTTTCATCCATTACTTGGAAACCCTTATTTTAAGGCAAGAAGAAGAAATAAGATAAGCTCTGTCTTCCTCATTTGTAAACCTTATTTTGTAATGACACCTAAAAAGTACTAGATTTTAAACAAAATTCGGTAAATAGACCATCAATAATTTTTCTTTCCATTGTAGTTTCGTGGTTTGGGTACCATACAAGGCTATTGTATTTTTCTGTTTTATTTTGTAGACTCCAACAATTCAATCTACCAAGTTGCATGGAGTAAAAACTGCCAGCACCCACACCCACCAAAATCCCAAGAGGGCAAGGGGAAGAATAAATATTGCTGGACTTTGGAAATCATGGAAATGTTTAAGTGATCCCGCCACCCTAATCCTAAGAATAAAGAATTCATATGATTACAAAAATAGCCAACCTTTATAAAATGCAATAAAAAACAACCCATGTTATCAAACATCTAAAATGTAATAAGTAAAAATGTCTGAATTATGCCCTCATTTCAAAAGATTCAGTTCAAATAAATTTATAACAATTTATTTAAAAAATCTAATAAGTAGATTCCCAATGAAACTGATTCCCAGGATTCAAGATAAGATTCTTGAATATAATGCACTTTGCAGCACAAAAACATAATTTTGGATATATACACTTAACAAATACATAAGGTTCTTTTAATTATTTTGGCCATAAAACCTTTAAGTTTATTTTTTAAATTATAATAAACAATCAAATGTATACTGTAGGACAGTTTTAAATAGCCAGTCTTTTCAAGTAAATATTGTATCTTCTGAAATCAAAACTTCGAAAGGTCTAGTGAGATACACCTACATAAGTAAACACAAACATCACTTATTCACTACCTCCTGCAAATACTTTAGAGGGAATTAACTAATATGGATCCAAAATATAAGGCAGGTCTGAACCCCACTGTGACAGCTCTACTTTAATAGAGCAGGGGTAGAGAGGGAAGAGCCCAAAAGAAGGAAGATAAATGAAGCTTATTCAATGGTGGTCAGTATTCATTTATTCTCGTACTGTCAAATGCTGCTGCTTCTTTAAAACTTCAGAAAGTTATTTTTTCCTTCTTCGTCTTTAATTTTTCAAAGGCAAAAATGCCCAGCACTAAGTATGTTTAGTGACTGTAAGTCAGTGACAGACATGTGCTCTTTTTATGGAGATGAAGGATGAAAACATTCTAAAACACAAATATGAAAATACTGAGCTGTAGCTTACCATTGTGATATAAAATAGGGGTCCAAAAAGAAAACTTAAGTGCGTTGATGAAGTAGGGTGAAAACCATGTCTTTAATGTCAATTTTATAGCACTGTAAAAGCAAAAACAACAAAACCCCCATATTAACATTAAGCTATCAAGAGAAATAAGATTTAGTAATTAACAAGGAGAATTATTTGAGGTGTATATATTTCTAACACTTTTTAATAATCAGCAACAATAAAATTCATGTACCACAATCTATTCATTGTTGAAAAGTATAGTTTTAACTAGATAGTGCAAAATACAGTTTACAAGTTAAAATTACTACTCACTTTTTTCAAAAATATCTAATATCCAGGAGCGAAAACAACAAATGTTTTTTTAATTTCTTCTCTCTTATCACAGTTGCTGCTCTCAATGTTCCTCTGGATTGTAACACCCTGCCCACTGGCCTTGGTCACTGTACAGTTCATTTTACAAATCACACATTTATTTCATCATACCTGCTAATAAAGGTCTTCTAAAGATATTCCCACAAATGCCCCAGGTACATTTTCCAGATGCATCTGGAGTCCCTCCAGCCTTTCCCCTCCCCTCAAGCAAATTGGATACACTCCTAAAAAACCTCATTTCTCTAACACACAGGTGCTCATCATGGCTGCCCAAAAGAGTAACCTCGGGAGCTTTAAAAAGTGGAATACCCATGCCCCATCCTCCACTGATTGAACTGGTCTGAAGTAGGGCCCAGGGATCAGCATTTCTGGAACTACCCAGGTGATTCAAAGGTGCCGGCCATTATGGAACTCCGCTGCTGTCTCTGACTCCCACAGAAATAGTGTATGTTTGCTCTGAGAGTGATGCTAAATAAAGCTCACTTTTAATCTAAATTCTTCACCTAATTCCTTATAACCCGTGTATTTATACAGCAAGGTTAAAAGCACATCTTGAAGTGACAGATAATAGTATTTTCCATGTAAAATTGTTTTGTTTTTGGTTTATTTTTGGTGAACCCAACCCTTCGATTTTGTCAGGTTAGGTTCAAAAAGAGAGAGGAGGAAAAAAAGGCCCAAACCAAGAATAATCATTAAAAATATAATTAAGACACTAATCCTACTCTCCAAGAGCTCACAGGAGAGTTAATGTGAATTCAAGTTAAGGTGAAAACTTTTTGAGCAGTGAATCTAAAGATGAAGATACACTACATACAGGCAAATGTGATGGCACATTTAAAATTAGATCCGTCACTAAATTGGGGGATGGGGAAGAGGAAGGCTTAGTGACTTCAAATTATGTAAGTACTACAGACAAATACCAATTACTACGTACACCACTTACATGCCAAACATTCTGACTGTATACGATATATAGAAGCCTGTGTTAAAAAGATCATTGTCATCATCTTCACTTTACGGAATAAGGCACTCAGAACCAGTGCATTTCCCAAGATCACGCAACTACACTGAATTCAGACCTCTGTCATTTTTAATCTTAGATTCTTTCTACTAAAGCTTACAGCCTTAAGACCACTCAATCCAATACCTGTTTTTAGGTTTTCAAAAGCAAAGCACTTAGGAACCTGATTCTGCTCAGACTAATATATTAATTTCGACCTAACTTTACATCATAGCTATCAAACGCGAAAAATCTTGCGTTGTCAATAACCACTTTCTATTTCGAACCCTACCAGAGGCTTCTGGGAAACGCAGCCCCCTCCCCAGGCGGTGGTTCGGGGACATGGCTTCCAGAGGCAGCTAGTCGCCCAGTTCATTTCTAAACTCCCGGCAACCATGGCGAGGACCAGTAATTAATCTAATTCTAATGTCGCAATCGATTCCACTGATTTCTCACATCGACCTGCGTTTCTCCCAACTGCTCAAGCCCTTCTAACAACTTAGGCTTTACCTGCAAAACGCCGCAACTCAACAGAGGAGCGATCAGCCTTTATTCAATATGGACACCAAGAGACCCGCCCCCAAAGAAGCGCTACGCGAAATTCTTGCGTCTCGGTAAATACCTGTAAATGGAACCCCAAAATCAGAACTAAAATGAAAAGCGTGGCTTGGCAGCACCGTCAGAGGCAACGGAGGTGATCGCGGGACAGTGGCAGGCTCGGCCCGGCCCGCACCTCTGAGGACAGCGTCCTCCTCCCACGGGCTCCGGAAAGCGGCGAAAAGCTACTCGGGAAGCCGCTCGCTCACCCCTGACCCCTGCCGGCCTTTCGCGCGCCTACCCCGCCCACCGCGGGCAAGCCACTCCCACCCGCCGCCACCGCCCACCTGTGCGGGCCGCCACAGCTGTGGGCTTCAAGACCGCGCCGCAGGCTCAACCAGCAGGCTCAACCGACCCACGTCGTGCGGCAGGCCGCCCTGCGCCTCCGGCTGCGCGCCCACCTGGCGCCCGCCGGCCGCCCCGCTCGCTCCGCACGCCCACTCGCCGTTGCGGCGCCGCAGCCCAGCTCAGGGGCTGTTCCGGCGCCCGCACTTCCGTCTGGCGCGGTGGGCGGGGCGGGCGGGAGACCGCGGGCGGAAGTGGTGGAACTGAGCGGGCTGGGCTTTGGGCACCAAGGGGTTGTGCTCCCGGGGGCCCGTATCCTCGAGGTTCTTGGGAACTCAGGCGCAGCAGGGGGTGGGGCCTCTCGCGCCTTTGTTGGGTGGGCCTCCAGGTCCTTAACTTGCGAGGTAGGATGGTATTTGAGGGGTAGACTACCCTGTTGCATTTCTAGAGTGAAAGAAACTTGGAACTTTCCTTGTTGCCCAGCCCATCCAAATGGAAAAGGAATGACATTATTCCCACATTTACTAGTCCAACTCCTGTTACCTTCGATAGTATAGGAAGTGCCAATGAATTTAAGGCTCAAAACAAAACCCCACTAAAGAGTTTTTAAAATTCCGAAGCTGAATAACCAGCACACATTGCAATGCCTGTAATTCTGCAGCTTTAAACAACTTGGGTTGTTGGGATATAAACTTTTAAAAATGTTATTGAGGTGAAATTCATAGAAAATAAGATGAAACATTTGTAAGGGTACAATTTAGTAGTATTTAGTACATTCACAATGTTCCGCAACCACCAATTCTTTCTAGTTCCAAAACATTTTTATCACCACGCCCCCTCCTCCACCACCACCACCACCATTAAGCAGTTACTCTCCTTCCCCCACCCCCAGGCTTTGGCCGACACCGATTGCTTTCAGAATCTATGGATTTTCCTAATCTGGATATTCCACGGAAATGAATTATGTCACCTTTTTGTGTCTCTCATTCACTCTTTCACTTAATGTTTTCTGGGTTCATCCACCTTGCAGCAAATATCAGTACTTTATTCTTTTTTATGGCAATATTCCATTCCATTATATGTATATACCACAATTTTATCCATCCATCTATTGATGGACATTTGGGTTCTTTACATCTTTAGGCTGCTCTGAATAGTGCTGCTATGAATATTTGTATGGAAGTATTTGAGTCCATGTTTTTAATTCTTTTGGGTATATACTACTAAAGAAAATCAGAGTCTAGCAGTAGTCCAAGTGATGAAAAAAACCTTTTTATTCAGAAATGGGGAAAAAGAGACCTCAGTATAGAATGGGCTCAACTCCAAATACGTCATGGGCAAGTGGGATTTACAGCCTAGAAGGATGGATGGGGTCAGTGGATGGAAAGGCAAGGGGGGAGATTCTCGCGAAACCTACTTGACAGAATTCTGACAGAGCAGATCAGGGTGATCAGATTCCAAGGATGAGGGATGAAGAATCTGATCAGATATTAAAGGTGATCACATATCCAGGTAGGAGTTCTCTCTTGAGTGACTTAGCAGGATTCTTCCTACAACTGGTTGATGCAGGTCCCACAAGATGCTAAGCCTAGAGGGCTTAGAGAAGCCTGACTAAAGTTTAGTGAAGGAGGGAATCTTGGTCAATATGTTCCTAGGAATGGAATTGCTGGGTCATGTGGTACTTCTTATGCTTAAATATTTGAGGAATCAATAAACTGTTTTTCATAGTGGCTGAGACATTTCACATATAAACAGCAACGTATGGTGGTTCCAATTTCTCTACGTCCTTCCCAACACTTTTTTCTGTTTTTTTTTTCTTTTAATTGTACGATCCAAGTAGATATGAAATGGTATCTCACTGTGGTTTTGACTTGCATTTCCTTAATGGCTAGTCATGTGCACATCTTTTCATGTCCTTGTTGGCCATTTGTATGTCTTCTTTAGAGAACTGTCTATTCAATTCCTTTGCCCATGTTTTTAATTGAGTTGTTTGTCTTTTTGTTCAGTTATGAGTTCCTTTTATATTATGGATACTAGATCCTTATCAGATATATGATTTGCTCCCATTGTGTAGGTTGTCTTTTCATTTTCTAGCCAATGTCCTTTAATGCACAAACTTTTAAATTTTTGGTGGTGTAATTTATCTTTTTTTGTGTGTGTGGCTTATGCTTTTGGTGTTATACTTAAGAATCCATTGCCAAATCCAAGTTTCTAAGGATTGTCAAAAAATAAACTCTGCACACTGAGTAAAACAAAGCAAAAGATGAGTATTACAAGGGTTTCTGCCTGCATTCCTGGAATTCCAAGACTATGGAGCAATGAGTTTCAAGCTGCTCACAGACTAAAGGGTTTTTATGCGGGTAAATGTGGAAGTTATTTGGCTGTTTCAGCTTATTGATTGCTTAGTGGTCTTCTTCCTTATCTGTATCAGGGTAGCTGAGACAAAAGAACAAGAAAGTCCAAAGATGGCGTGAATAGACTTGATGTGTGGGGATTGGCTGGCATCCTGTGCTGATTTCTGAGAAGATCTGTAAATTCCTGAAACTTAGGCAAGGCTCGGTTTCATTTTTCTTTAATACACTAATGTTGGCCAACTCCATTTTGTCCCCAACATAAGTGACTCCATTTTAGTTTTGGTTCTACAGTATTCACCCTTATGTTTTCTTCTAAGAGTCTTGTGGTTTTTATCTCTTAAATATTTAAGTCACTGATCCATTTTCAATTAATATGTAGGAGTGGTAGGGGTTCCATTTCATTCTTTTGCATGTTGTCCCAGAATCATTTGTTAAAGAAACTATTCTTTCCTCCAATGAATGATTTTGACTTCCTTGTTAAAAATCAATTGGTCATAGATGTGTGGGTTTGTTTCTGGACTGTTAATTCTTTTCTATTGGTCTAGATGGTTATCTTATTCCAGTAGCATGCTGTTTTGATTACCATAGCTTTGTAGTAAGTTTTGAAATTAAGAATGTAAGTCCTCCAGTTTTGTTTTTTTGCAGTATTGTTTTGGCTATTCAGGCCCTCTTGCAATGTTTATGAGTTTGAGGATCAGCTTTTTCATTTGCAAAAAAAAAAAAAGGCCACTGGGATTTTGATAGGGATTGCTTTGAATCAGTTGATCACTTTGACACATATTGGTATCTTAAAATATTAAGTCTTCTAATCCATGAACATGATGTCTTTCCATTTATTTAGGTCTTCTTTAATTTCCTTCAATGTTTTGTAATTTTCAATCTTTAACCTCCTTAGGTAAATTTCTTCCTAGGTATTTCATTTTTTTGAAAGCTGTCATAGTCTGCTTGGGTTGCTATAACAAAATATCACAGAATGGGTACCTCAAACAACACAAATTTCTTTCTCATAGTTCTGGGGTCTGGGAAGTCCAAGATCAAGATCCTGACTTATTTGGTTTCTGATGAGAGTTCTCTTCTTGGCTGGTAGACAGCTGCCTTCTCACTCTGTCCTCATGTATTGGGGAAGAAGAGAGAGGGAGGGAGAATGAGTTCTGGTGTCTCTTCTTATAAGGATACCAACCCTATCAGAACAGGGTTTTACCCTTATGACCTCATTTAACCTTACTTTACTCCTTATAGGCCCTATCGCCAAAAACAATCACATTGGAGGTTAGGGCTTCAACACAGAATTTTGAGGACACACAATTCACTCCATAGCAAATGCAATTATAAACAGAATTCTTACTTAATTACTATTTTGGATTATTCATTGTTGGTGTGTTAAAAAAACTATTTTTGAGTGTTGATCTTATACTCTGCAAATTTGCCGAATTTCTTTATTAGACCCTAATTGTGTGTGTGTGTGTGTGTGTGTGTGTACACGTGTGCATGCTTTAGGTTTCTATATATAGGACCATGTCATCTATTAATTGAGATAGTTGCACTTCTGCCTTACAACTTGGATGCCTTTGTTTTCCCTTGTGTAAATGCTCTGGTTAGAGTCATTTATTTATTTATTTTTTTAAAAGATTTTTATTGGGGAATTGGGGGATGGGAACAGCGCTGGGGAATTGGGGAAAGGGGAACAGACAAGTTGCTGTCCTTTTGTTCTTCAGTCTAGTTATGGAGGACGTTGCTTCACTGGCCCAAGTTGGCACCATCATTGCACTCTTCCCGGGCGAGGCAGATCAGTCGCTGGCTTCTGGACGGCTGCTCACTGCGGCTGCTGGCAGCTCACACTGGCTGCTGGCTACACACAGTAGCCCATGGCAACCCACTGCCACAGGGGCTGCAGCCTACGCCGTCATCGGCGACTCATGGCAGCCCAGCTCCAGGTTGAGCTGTTGTTCAGTATGTTAGCTGTAGAGGGCAGTGTCACTGGCCCTCATATGTGGGATCCGAACCGGGGCTCTCTAGCGTCCCAAGCCAGTTCTTAACCATCGCGCCACTCGGCCGGCCCAGTCATTTCTTTATTTTAAAGAATTCCTATACAATTGTGGAGGCTGGCAAGTCTGAAATTGGTAGGGAAGGCTGGTAGCCTTGGGCAGGAGTTTATGCTTCAGTCTTGAGATAGAACATCTTCTCTGAGAAACCTCAGATTTTGCTTTTAAGGCCTTCTTTACCTTATTGTAAAAGACCTACCCACATTATCAAGAGTAATTTCTCTTACTGAGTGTCAATCAATTGTAGATGAACAACATATTTACAAAGTACCTTCACAGCAGCACATAGATTAGTGTTTGATTAGATAAATGGGTTCTATAGCCTAGCAAAGTAGACACATAAAACCAACATTACCTCCCAGTGTGGTAGATAGTTTTATTAGTTTACAATTTTTAAGTAAAATTTGCCACTCTTCCCATGGCTTCAGTTTTGGTAGAGCGTACTTCCCTGCCCTAGTGACTTTGCATTTTGCCATGACTTGCTTTGACCAATGGAATGTGAGCACTCACATGTCCACTGGCTAGGAAACTAGATGGGGTTTTGGAGTGAAGGGGAAGGCATGTATGTTCTTAATATTTTGCTTTTGTGTGTGTGTGTGTGTGTGTGTGTGTGTGTGTGTGTTTCTGCAGGTAGTGATAGTGATACAGTATCCACGAAAAGGCTTCTACTAGCAAAAAAAAGGGATAAATTGGAGCACCAAGGAGAATCAAAAATATTTTTGACTGCAATGGATTGAAACACATCAAATATGTTTAAAATACATGAATTCTTAATAATGCTTTAAAAAAGTCACTGGTCGCATTGAAGATTGCTAGGAAACCAATTCATTCTGAAGTTGATAAAGGTTAAAAAAATTTTTTTAAATCCTGCTTTTCCTACACAAACTGAAATTCAGAGAAAAAGTCCAGTGAATAAATGAAGGAGGAATGATGATGGAATATTACTATTTTGCAACTCATAAGAAAATAATGCTTCTAGAAATAATCATAGTAAGGAAGTTGGAAATCACCATTCCATCCTAACAAGTAATAAGCTGAACAAACTGAAAAATCAACAACTCTTCTTAGATCTGTAAGAAAAGTGAGGTCGCAGGGAAAACCCCTGCCATAAATTAGGCTGATAGGTAAATATAGAATCACAACTTATTGGAGCAGCAATCTCCATGGGCACCATTGCTGGGGGAGGGAAACCTGAACTATAATTGATGAGTTTCTGGAGGCTCAGTTAAAAATTCCAGGGTCACCCAGTCATAAAGTGACCTACACACTTTTGTAAGTTTTATCTCCAAAAACTCTACCAGGCTCTCACAGTAAATGTTGGGGGGAAATCTTATACTTCAGACAAGAGGAGGGGAAAAGGAGCCATCAAACACACACACACACACACACACACACACACACACACACACACACACACACACACACACACACCCAGAGCACTCTATTCTTAACAAGGACTGCCCTCAGAGTAAACTAGTTAACCAGAGCCTAACTGACCTGGAGAAAGTACATACCCAACTCCTGTCTGCTTTAGCCATGGTGGCCCACATGTCCCCATGTGGGATATGTGGAGGGAGATTGAGAAGCACTTGGGAAGGTCACAGTTCAGAGACACAGGCTGACAAAAAGACTGAGGCCCGATCATAGGACTACAGAACACTTCCCCTCCCCCAGACATCATCACCACATTACCAAAGGCCTATTTACAGCAGTTCATTTTACACAGTACATCATGTTTGGCTATCAGGAAAAATTTACAATGCATACTAAAAAGCAAAAAATACAGTTTGAAGACACAGAGCAGGCATCAGAACCAGACATGGCATGGAAGTTGGAATTCTCAGATTGGGAATTTAAAACTATGATTAATATGCTAAGGGCTCGAATGAGTAAAGTAGATGGCATGCAAGAAAAGATAGGCAATGTAAACAGAGAGATGAAAATCCTTTGAAAGAACCAAAAGGAAATGCTAGAGATCAAAACACTGTAATAGAAATGAATGCCTTTGATGGGTGTATTAGTAGACATGACACAGCTGAGGAAAGAATCACTAATGGTTGCCAAATAATCAACAAGTGGAAGGTTGAAAGGGAACTTTATAAGGAACGGATCAGGCTGACAAATACCCAATCAATCTTCACGATAGTACAAGTGAGGTAGGTGATCAGGTATTACATGCCTTCTGATGTTATGTATGTCATGTTACTATTGATGAAATATTTTCACAAAACAGAAATTGAATCTGAATTCAATCAAGTCTCTAGATCTAACAACCAGTTTACTTTAAAAAAAGCATGGAATACCATGTTAAGTAAGACCATGACAATACAATGTACCCAGTACATAATGTAAACACTGTAGGAAAATGAAATGTAAACTGGCTACATGATGTTAAGAAATTACTGTTAACTGTTATGGGCTGAATTGTCTCCCCAAAATTCATCTGTTGAAGCTCTAACCCCTGGTACCTAGACCGTGACTGTATTTAAAGATAGGGCCTTTAAGGATGTGATTAAGTTAAATGAGGCTGCTAGGGTGGGCCCCACTCCAGTACGACTGGTATCCTTATAAGAAGAGGTTAGGATGCACAGAGAGACACCAGGGATGCGAGCACACAGAGTGTGCATTTTGTTATGGTGGTCCTAGCAAACTAACACAATAACATTAGGTGGAGTAGTGATTTTTTTGGTTATGAGAATAAGAAGAATGGACCTTATCTATTAGAGATACAAAATGTAGCATTTACAGATGGTCTCTGACTTAACAATGGTTCAACTTATGATTCTTTTACTTTATGGTGCTGCAAAAATGATACACATTCAGTAGAAACTGCCCTTTGAATTTTGATTTTTTTCCTGGACTGGCCATACACAAGTACGATACTCTCTGCCATGCTGGGCAGTGGCAGTGAGCTGCAGCTCCCAGTCAGCCACGTGGTCACGAGGGTCAATACCAGATACTGTGTTGCCAGTGGTTTTTTTTAATTCAATGCTTCAGACACTCTTAAGACCCAGTGTGCTTTCCGCTATGTACATTAATGGTGTGTGCCATTCTGTTTTTCACTTTCAGTACAGTATTCAATAAGTTACATGAGTTAGTCTATACTTTATTATTAAATAGGTTTTGTGTTAAGTGATTTTGCTCAATTGTAGGCTAATGGAAGTGTTCTGAGCACGTTTAAGGCAGGCTAGGCTAAGCTATGATGTTCAGTAGGTTAGGTGTAGTTAAATGCATTTTGAACTGAAGATATTTTTAACTTACAATATAGGTTTATTGGCACGTAACTCTATCATAAGGTGAGCAACACCTGTACAGGTGAAATTACAAATTTTGGGATCTTGTTTAAAATACTTAAGAAAAAACTTAGGAGAAGCTAGATGAAATGAGAATGGTAAATTATTGGTAATTATTGAAACTGAGTAAGAGGTATTTGTGATTCATTATATCTCCACTTTTGTATATGTTTGAAAATGTCCACACTAAACAGTTAAATTATACACACATACAAGCTTACATGCAATATGCCAATATGTGTCATATATAAATAAGGGTTTTTCTCAGGATACTGGCTCAAACTCATCCACTGTCATGGATTTGGTTATTGCCTGTTAGGTATGGCTGGAGGAATGAGTGGCAGGAGACCAAAATTGGTCTGTTAGAATTTATTTGGTGTGTTTGAGCAGCAGGAGGTCAGATTAGAAAAGGCTATAACCTCTCCAAGTAAGAGGGGTATGAGTTTTATAGGGGGAGGTAAACAAGGAACTGTTCCATTTCAATGCTTCAGGGGCTTTTTGTTGCATTGTTCATTGTAACTGAGGGTTTCCGGTTGTGGCCATGTCCTCTTGCTCCATATCCTGGTTCCCATGCCATTGTCCAAAAATGTTCAGGTCTGTTGATCATGGACTCCTTTGAGAAAAATACAAGCCAGCAGGTACAAGCAAGCAGGGAGCAAGACAAGATGGCTCCTAAGATAAGATGGTTCTATTCAGCACATTCCGGGCAGTTTCTCTAGGCCTAAGGCTGTTTCTGCTCCTGACCTAACATTGGCCATATGCTGAGGACTCTTAAGTCTACAGCTCTACCCATTTCTGGTAACTCACCATTTTTACTTGATGTACCAAAGGCCTTTCAAAAGTAAAGTGTCCAAAATGAATTTATCACATTTTTTTTCAGATTTTCTGTATTCTGCTTGCTGGTGATTGTCAACTTCCCTCAAACAAGAGTCTGGCCTAGCGATCTCTTTTAGGCCCCACATCCTGGAGGTCCTCAAGTACCTGGTTCTCCTTGTAAATACCTGTCTGGTCTGGCCTCTCCTCTCCTATGGTGTCACTTTCAGGGCGCTCGCTCTGGTTTGCTGTGTTCTTACCTGGTTAGCTGTAGGTCCCTCTTACCTGCAGTCCCCACTTCCTTTCTCATCTTGTTACTCCCACTCCCAATTTCACTAAGATTGTTGCTAAAGTTATCTTTCTTTTCTCATAACTTTTTAAGAAAATTGGACAGATAATACATGAACATGAACCAGTGCTAAAGTATATAGCAATAAAACAGTGAGTCTATCATTGTGGCATTATTTATAATAGCACAAATCTTGAAGGAACCAAATTTCCATCAAAAGGTAACTTGAATAAACCATGGTAGGGATACGTAATGGAGGAATCTGTGGCCCTAAAACAGAATGAAGAATATCTCTCTATGTAGAATATATTGTTATGTGAAAAAAGCCCCACACCTGTACGCAGCCCTGGTTCCTTTTAGCAGGGATGTAGAGCAGAACCTGGCACTACCAGTGTTCATACCCAGTGGATTAGTCACTGTTTCTCATATTTCAGGGAGCAGGTGTAGAAAATAAATATAGATATAAATAAAAAATATATGTTGACATACATCATGAATAATGTATGTGGCCATGCCAATTCAAATTCAGTACTATGGGCTTTTATTTAACCTCTTGATTTTACATCTGTATAGCCCGTTCTCCCACCCTGAAAATGCTGGTGCCAGGCTGCACCAAAATAACGACTAATTGCCTTATCCTACATAACATTTGCAATCATCTCAGAATAACAACACCAAGACTACCATCAATAACAATCGCTGAAACATTTACAGATTTTTTTTGAAGACTATTTTTTGTCCTTAGACTATATACTATTAGAAATGCATATACAAATTATGTTTTTTAAGTCTTTTAAAATAATTGTTTCTGGTTAGTTATGCCAGATACAGAGGTATTTATTTTTGCGTTTGTTTTTAGGAATTGGTTTTTTAATAATTTATTTTTATAAGTATGTAAAATAATTATATAGTTACAAATTAAATCTACAAAATAAGGTTAAACTCAGAAATTCTGATTTCTGTTACAGGGTGTCATCCTGTTATTTCCTCCCTGTATTGGTAAATCATTATGTTTTAATTTTTTTGTTTATTCTATTTTAATATAGTGTTCTCTCTCTCTCTCATACACACACACACACACACACACATATATGTACTTACTATTACTAATAGTAATGGAAACTGAAATTAAGTAGTTATCCTATTTTTTTAATTCACTGTACCTCAAGGGATTCAATTAATACATGAGTAGAAGTTTCTTTTTAAAGAAGAACAAAGACTAACAAATACAGAAGAATGGATAGAATCAGAATTCACCATTTTGAACTCAAAATGAAATAATGCATTTAGGCATTGATTGGTTGCAAACATCACACAAAGAGAAACAACCAGACATTATGTTCCTCCTGACAGGTGTACATGGAATTACTTAGGAAAGAGTCTTGCAAAAAAGCAAAAAATCCAATCGTACCTCTATATTTCATGAGTTATTACAAAGAATAAAGAAGACAGATTAACTAACATGTTAAATGACATAATAGGGATGCAGTCTAGCAAAACCCAGAATATAGGAAATTCTATAAGACACATAATAGTGTGTTTCCTTACAAATATATCATTATTTTCATTACATATTATTATCATTGTACATAACAGACAAGTAAAGAGTTAACAGGAGCAAGCTTGTGAGTTAGCAGGAAGGAACTTAAAAATGAACCACCTGGCTCTGAATCCCCTGGCTAGCACTGCACCTGTAAGCTGACAAGCACCTTACATCCATCATAGGTGGGAACAGAACTGTTCCCAATCACAACAGCAACCCCCTATAAGCTGACATCCATCATAGATAGGAACAGGACAGTTCCCAGGAGAAGACAATTGTAATGGCAGCCCCCCTGCAAGATGACAAACACCCTACATCCTGCTTAGAAAAATATAAAACTCGAGCTAAACAGAAACCAACCACAGGTCTTTCTACCAGACTGCCCTGGCAAAACTCCTTTTGTCAGTTCCATATAGAACTCTTTCTCTCTCTCTCTGCCTGACTTTCAATAAACCTTTTCTTGCTCTGCTACTTTTTAGAGTCTTGTGAATGCTTTTCATGTTCTGCAAATGACCAGAGGTTAATTCTACACCAGTATACATAATTGTATGTGCTATGCTTTTATACTACTAGCAGCATGGTAGGTTTGTTTACACCAGCATCACCACAAACACGTGAGTAATGCATTGCGTTACAACATTAAGATGGCTATGATGTCACTAGGCAATAGGAAATTTTCAGCTCCATTATAATCTTATAGGACTGCAGTCGTAGATGCATGAAGCCCATTGTTGACCAAAACGTTGTTATGCGGTATATGACCACACACAAATTCTTGCTTCTATGTGAGACTATCTGTAGGATAAATTTTTAGTAGAAATAGAATTGCTGCAAAAAAGGATATGTGTGTTTTAAATTTTGTTAGATCATAGTATTGCAGAATTCCATGAATGTCTGTTTCTTCCCTCTGTCACCAAAACTGTATATTATTAAACTCTTTGGTCTTGCCAGCCTGGTGATTTTGTTTTGAGTCACATTTCTTTAATTATGAGTGAAGGTGAACATCTTTTCATACATTTATACTCCCTCCAACTTTCCCCACCTTACGTTGCCTTTTGTGTCTCCGCTCAAGTGACAGAACCAGAATCACTAACCCTCCTCCCCACTGCCTGCTGTGCCTGGCCTCAGTGTTCTAACTCTGGGGCCCTTGGCTTCCTATGCCACCTGCTATCAGCACTTCCACTGGAATGTAACCATCTTTCTTCTTTGCTAGATCTTGAGTGCTTTAAGGTTAGGACTATATTCCTTAACTATTTCCAGCATCTAGCAGGTATTCGGTAGGGAGAGCTGCCTAATAAATAATGAATTAATCAAACGTTGAGAAACTTGTTGATGTAAGAAATGCTCAAACCTGTCAGGAATTTTTATGAGTTTATTTGAGCTACACTGATGACATATCTCAAATGTTCCAGAGAGTAAGTTTTGCAGTTTCTTTTATGCATTTGAGATTATAGAGGGAAAGAAAGGAAGATTACATGAAGATGGGAGAAAGCAAAGCAGGATTAGATTATTATGTGCTCATATTTCAAAGGTGTGTTAACCTAAATGCATACAAACAGCAGACAGGGCTTTGCTTAAGGAAAAGGTGGTAAAACCCTTTGCTAAAAAAGTTGCATGCCTGAGGCATGACTACCCACCATGACCTGCCCAGTTAGGAACTTCTGATTTATTATATCGCCCTCTTTCATTCACAAACTGTACCTCATACCACTAACCTCCAAATCATCACAATTATAGCAAATATTTATTGTTCACTTTTAAAATAATTCATTTAACTCTCATAAGAGCCATACAAAGGAAGTACTATTTTTATCCCCACTCTACAGATAGAAAACAGTCTAATACATGGCAGAGCTAGTGTGGATGAAAAAAGGGCCATGTACTAAAGCTGACAAGCTCAGGGGAGGCCTGCCTGCATGGTGGGGCCTCACAAACCTGGAGACTGAAAGTAACTATGTAGGACGGTCTGAACATAAAAATTCCTAACTAAAAGCCAGTCATGGCCGGTAGTCACGTCCTAGGTCTGTAGCTTCCTTGACAAAGGTCAATCTCTACCTGAAGTGAGCCTGTTTTGTCTTTGTGCATCTAAGATAACATACCTTTGAAATGTCAGAGTAATCTCCTTTGCCAGACCCCTCAGGGCACCACCCACCACACCACAGCAGAGACCGCAGAACCCCTCTTTGTTATCTTGTTCCCAGCATACCATCTCTATGTGCTGTAAATGTTACTTATAATCTATCCTGTACCTACCAATGTAAAGAAGTGTGTGTCTCCCCATTTTACTTTTTATCCACTCCCAGAGGTGCCCCCTGCCCCACTTTACTTTCTCCCACCACTTCATCTACTACCAATGGATGTCATGTAATCCTCATTAATGTTTTCCCAGCGATTGTCAATTTGGCTCAGATAAACTCAAAAATTCTCTACAGCTTTGGGTGTTTCTTACATTGACCCTGCTGGGTTTTGAATCCAGGCAATTTGGCTTTGGAGACAATGGTCTTAATTACTCAAGTTACACTGCTAGTCCTAGAAAAGAGTTTATTGAGCACAATTCTCAATGCCCATGTGCCCTTTCATTTAATCCTCAACTCCATGAGTTATTAAACAATGCCTAACAGTGGTAGGCCCTCTGCTTGATTTAGGTTAGTCAGGCTCTGAGGCCTCTTCTCCACAAGCCCTGGCCCTTGCCCTCCGTAGCCTCCACCTCCACCCCTGTGGTACTTAGCAGTTTGAGCAAGAATCCTGCTAAATCAGTTGAGAGAGCATCCCCCTCCTTTGATATCTGATCACCCTGGCCTGCCTCCAGCAAGAATCCTCCCTTTGATGTCTCTCTCCTCTTAGTAATTTTCCATCCACTGAAGGCTTCCCACAACCCCTGCCCCCACACTCCTTGGCAATAATCGAATTCCCATTTTTCCTTATTGTATTTGGAGTTGAGCTCTATCCCTCTCCTCTCTTGTGTGAGTCTTGACACCCAACCTATTGTCATAGTCCTGAATAAAGTCTTCATTACAGTTTTAACTAGTGGCAGAATAATTTAGAATAATTTTATCTTTAGCAACAGTTATTGAGCATATGCCGTCCATTGTTCTAAGGGATTTACAATTCACATTCAAAACAGTCCTACAGGGAAGTACTATTATTATCACAATTTACAGATGAAGAGGAGATTTTAAAGGGTTTAAGTTAGCGGTTCTCAACCTGTGGGTTGCGACCCCTTTGGGGGTTGAATGACCCTTTCACAAGGGTTGCCTAAGACCATCGGAAAACAAAAAGATATTTACATTACGATTCATAACAGTAGCAAAATTACAGTTATAGAGTAGCAATGAAAATAATTTTATG
>NW_017731548.1:343505-349720 GCF_001890085.2 Hipposideros armiger | reverse complement strand
AGGGCAGTGTCACTGGCCCTCATATGTGGGATCCGAACCGGGGCCCTCTGGCATCCCAAGCGAGTTCTTAACCATCGCGCCACTCGGCCGGCCCTGTTTTCTTTTTTTAAATACAGATTCTACATAGCTTCTTTAAAGTTTACATAAAAGAAGCATTGTTGCAATCAGAGGTACCAAGCTAACACTATTAC
This sequence comes from Hipposideros armiger, assembly GCF_001890085.2. Lineage (NCBI taxonomy): Eukaryota > Metazoa > Chordata > Mammalia > Chiroptera > Hipposideridae > Hipposideros > Hipposideros armiger. The sequence continues at coordinate 349,529 of NW_017731548.1, read as the reverse complement.
TAAAAGATGCTTTTGTCCACTGAGGGGGAGCCTACCTGGGACAATTCCTGGCTAGAACATCACAGCTCCTACCAGGCCTGGAAACCCACCGCACTTTTAAGATTCCGTAAATCAGAATGATTAATTTCTTAATAACGGCCATAAAAATGATTGTTGAAGCCAAGGAAAAGGAGAAGTGTGTGTGTTGATCATAAAGGCAAGAGGATTTGCAAACAACCCTGAGAAGTGTCAGCTGTATTGCTAATTGTCTTGAGGGAAGATTTTCGGGCTTAAAAAACTATTTATAATTGCCAGTGTTTTAATGAATATTCAATTTATTAAAATTGTACACTTGTAAATTTAGATTTTTAATCCCTTAAGCTCAATGTACTAATTTTATTATAAACTTGGAAGATTTTGTTTCAATTAAAAAGTCTTTTTCTAATTCCTCAGGGAATTCTTAAGTGCTGTGGAGTTTGAGAACCATAAGAGTGATTTCTAAATTGCAATGAATGACTCCCCGATTCTTGAATTGTCTCACTGAGGCCATCAAGTGGAAGTTTTATAAATTTGGCATATCCAGTTCTCATTGGCACAGGCTAAACCCAAGTTTCCTTTAGCTAGAACTGGTTTCAGGAGAGTGTGTCTGCTTTGTACCAAGGATGACCTTGACAAAGAAAAAAAGCAAAGGAAAAGAAAATGAAGCAGGGATGGAAAGCAGAGTGACACAGCAAAGAGTGACACAGTCCCCTGTGCAAAATTTGACTTTTTTTCTCGGCCTCTTTCTTCCTTTCCTCAGGCAGACTTACTGAACAGGTATTGACCACTACTGTGAACATCTCAAAGATGTGCTCTAATTCATGTTGGAATCTTCAATGCCTGTGGAAACCTGAATGCTTAGTGTTCATTCATTTATTCATTCATTCAACAACAATTTATTGAGAGCCTATAATATAGCTAATAATAGGCATGGCTCTAACTGCTGGGGATGTTTGCAGTGACCAAATAGATAAGAACGCATGCCCTCACAGAGATACACTAGTGGGAGAGACAGAAAATAAACAAGAAGAACATATAATATCTTAGATTTGTTGGTGTCCTTCAGACAGAGATCACCAAGTTGAACAACTTGGGTTTATTGTTGCAGGGAGGGAGAACTGTCACCATGGGGAGCCATGGAGCGGCTCAGTAAGAGAGCGTTACAGCCTTTTATAGGATTTAGGCTTTGGTTGGGAAATTTTGGGAGGGTCTGATGAAGTGGAGATTTGCTCTGGATTGGATGTTTTCAGAAAGCAGGGACATTCTATAATTTATTGTCATCTGTTGTTGACATTCTGTAAGATTGTTAACATCCAACAGAACGCCATGGCCTAACTGTCAGCATCAGGCCAATTTCCATATGTCAGGGACTTTTACTTTTTCAAATGATAGTGAGTGCGATGAAGAAGAAAAATAAAGTAGGCAAAGGTGATAAGGGATTGCTGGATGATGATAGACAGGAATGCTTTTGATTTTAATAAGGATGGTCAGTGAATGGTTCTGAGTAATTAACATGTGTGCAAAGGTCTGAAGAAGGTGAGAAAGTAAACCCACAACATATAATTTAAGTCCCATATTTCCTTATTGATATTTTTTTGGTCTGGATGACCTTTGTAGAAAGCAGGATATTGAAGTCCTCTGGTATTATTGTAAGGTTTTCTAGTTCTGTAACTGTGAGATGATGAATATTAATTAGACTTATTGTGGTGATCATTTCTCAATATGTACATATGTAAATCCTACGTTGTACACCTTAAACTAATATTTACCATATATAATTATATAAAGTGGTCCAGTCTTGCCCCTGGGGCTTCTGAAGTCAGTTCAAGTTCCACTTGGTGCTGGTAACCAGGTTAGACACTGTATCTAGCAGTTCTGGTCATTTCTTTTACCTTTGTCAACTAACCTTTGTCTCACCGCTTTCCTTACTGTTCCTAAAATGTGCCAAGGATTCTCCCATTCCCTCCTACTCATTTTCCCACCTTTTTACTTGAATTAGTGTTTTGGATTTCTTTGGATAAATACCCAGGAGTGGAATTGCTAGGTCATAAGGTAGTTCTATTTGCTTGTCGAGAGTCTTATTTTTCATACAGAATGACCTTTTAAATATCTAAATCTGATTTTATCACTTCTCTGCTAAAAACATTCTGGTGACTTCCCATCTTTCATGGCCAACATTATTAAAAATCCTACAAAACCCCATGTCCCATACCCATAATGTCCTTTTTGATTTTATCTTCTCCAAAACATTTCTGCCTCAAGGCCTTCACATATTTAGTTTTTTCTATGTGTAATTCTCTTCTTTAATATTTAAAAAATTCCAATTGTAAATACTTCACATATAGCTCTAAAAGATCACTTAAAAAGTAATCATGGGCTGGCCAAGTGGCGCGATGGTTAAGAACTGGCTTGGGGCGCCAGAGGGCCCTGGTTCGGATCCCACATATGAGGGCCGGTGACACTGCCCTCCACAGCTAAGATGCTGAACAACAGCTCAGCCTGGAGCTGGGCTGCCAGTGAGTTGCTGGCGACGGCGTAGGCTGCAGCCCCTGTGGCAGTGGGTTGCCATGGGCTACCGTATGTAGCCAGCGGCCAGCGTGAGCGGCCAGCAGCCGCAGTGAGTGGCCGTCCAGAAGCCGGNGAAAATAATTTTATGGTTGGGGGTCACCACAACATGAGGAACTGTATTAAGGGGTCGTGGCATTAGGACGGTTGAGAACCGCTGGTTTAAGTAAATTGCCCAGAGCAAGTAGCTGAGAGACCCACAACAAGGGGGCAAGGCTGGGAGCCTCTGTCTCATGCTTTGTACAAATGCTCGTTATCTCCTTACTGTGACCAAAATTGGCCGGTTAATCTGGTTGTGTTTGGCACTTGTGAAGCAAATCACTCATCTGGGGCCTCAGAGCTTTCCCCCGGCTGCTGCCAGAGATGCTGCGTTTTCTCCCACCCACACCCCCCACCTTAGTTTGTCCTCGATTTTAGAATTGAAAGCTTGACTGCCTTGCTCTGCTCTGAGTGGAAATAGTTTTCTTGAGTGTCATTTCCTCCCTCCTTCCCAAATACTTGACTCTCTGGTGCCTCTGCGACTTCTGTCGAAGCTTCTTTTCTGGTTCTCGCTGCTTCTCGTAGGATTAGAAGAGAGGGGAGGGTGAGTGGAGGAGCAGGAGAGAGATGAGGGTTGTTGCAGCAGTATTCTAGGAGGCCCCACCTGTTGGCTTAAGGACAGCTGTCCTGCCAGGTGTAGGTGACAGTGAAACCAAGAAGGCCTGACAGGCAGGTCCTCTTCTCCTGACTGTCGCCCCCTCGCTTAGCTGCTTTTCATACATCCAAAATTCAAATCATGTTGTATTCCCACTGTTAAATTTTCTCCATTGAGCCTCCAATGTCCACCAAAAGTCTGCATGCTTAACATGATATTAAGGCCCCCCACAGTCTGATTCTGACTGTTTCCAGACCGAGTGTTCCACAGGATTCCTCTTACACACTGGTGTCCTATTAGCTGTGCTGTCCTATCTTGTTTTGAACTTTCATCTCTCTCTCTCTCTCTCTCTCTCTCTCTCTCTCTCTCTCTCTCGGTATTATCTTACTTGGCATTTTCTTCCTCAATAAATATGTGACTCTCACACCACATTCTAGGCCACATACGAGTGGTATCACCTATGGGACAGTTTCTGGGACCCCCCTAGTTGGAATTACTTTTTCTCATCTCTGATGTCCCCAAATGTTTTATTTTAACCAAAAGGGACTGCTCCTTCCTGACTCTAGTTCCCTGACTTCCCTTTTCTTAAAGCATTTACTTATAATTGTAAATTCTTTCTCTGCTTCTTTGAGATAGAATTTAGAGGGGGAAAAAAAGACAATAAAACAAAAATCATCTCTAACCAGTTTTACAACGCAAAGGCCTGGGAGCCATCCCTTTGAAATGTAATCATCAAGGAAGCTAGGCCCTTACCGCCCCTTGTCTGCTGGGAGAGTAGGAGCCTACTTCTGTGGGTACCTAACTACAAGCTGTGACAGTGTCCCATCATGGAGATCAGGGGAAGGTTACTTTCCCTCCAGGGGAGGCCAGTCAGCACAGGTGGCCTACATCTTCCTCACCCCAGCTTTTAAAGCCCCCCGTCCCCCGCCCCCGCTAAATGTCTCTGCATCAAAGGACACAACGGAGTGAAAAGGCAACCCACAGAATGGGAGAAAATACTTGCAAATCATATTTCTCATAAGAGGTTAATATACAGAATATATAAAGAACTCCTACAACTCAATAACCAAAAAACAACTTGATTGAACAATGGGCAAAGGAGGAGCTTCTGGGTTGCTGACTACATCCACATGCCTGGAGGGTGGCGCACCCAGGTTTCACAGAGATAGAAGCTCCTGCGCCTGGGACCCTTCCCAACCTTGTCCTCTGTACCCCTTTATCTGGCCGTTCATCTGTGTCCTTTATAATAACCTGCTAAATGATTTTACTGGTGATCCCTGTAAGTTTAATCTTCTGGATGATCATTTGTGTCATTTTATCAAGAAAGAAGTTATGTCAAGAGTATTTTGAATAATAACCTATTTAAGGGGATTTTTGAAACACAAGAGAATGCTATTTGGATAGAATGAGAAAATAAAATGAAGGTGATGGCAGGAGCAGTGCCTGAGGTGAATTTGCAGTAGTTTCTCAAGGTGCCTTGAAAGATAGCTATAGTTTCTTTCTGATTTTATAAAAAAATGAAAGTCAAATTAGAAGAATATACAGTATGTGATAAATTGATATATTTTTCATGACTTGAGAACAGGGACTATTTTTTCTCCTGTGTAGTTAGCTCTTTTGGCTTTGAAACTTTGTACTTCAATCAGAGTACCATTAAAGGAAGAATGCCTTAAATTTTATTGAAGACTCAGCTATGCTTTCTTTTTCATTGACTGCACTGGACCTAAACATCCTGGCAAAGAAAACTCACCACTTGTCACCATTTGAAGTACCCACTGCCCATAGGCATAATTACCCATCAACCCTATAGACATCAGCAACTTTATTCGGAAGGTCGAATAACAACCTAGACGTCCATCAACAGATAAAGGCATAAACAAATTGTGGCATATACATACAACAGAGAATTTATGAGCCTTAAAAAAAAGTGAAATTCTGATACATGCTATAGAACATGGATGAAACCTAACGTTATGCTAAGTGAATAAGCCAAACACAAAAAAGATAATTATTGTATGATTCCACATAATGAGGTACCTAGAATAGTCATATTTATAGAGGCAGAAAGTAGAACAGTTTACCAGGGTCTGTGGGCATGGAGGAGTGGGACCTTATTGTTTAATGGGTATAGAGTTTCCATTTTGGAAAAAGAAAACACTCTGAAAATAGATAATGATGATGGTTGCACAACATTAGAAGTGTGCTTAATGCCACTGGATTGTACATTTAAAACAGGTTAAACTGGTAAATTTTATCTTCTGTATATTTTACTATAAAAAACAAACAAAAACCTCTCCCATCCTTTGTTTCAGTGGAGTTAATACTACGTTCTGGTCTCTCTTACCTGTTTTGATAGGCCTTTCTTACCTTTTTAACTTTGGGTTTGCTTTGACAGTTAGCATTTCTGGCATTGAATTGTATGTACCATGTATTACCAGTATATTTAGCGATTTGAGCACACATCTGTTTCTCTGTGATATTTTAAGCCCCTTGATGTTGGGAACCATGTTATGTTCATACTTTTATCATCCGGAATGCATGTTCTTGGTGTCCTTACAAATTAGGACCTCAAACATGTTTGCCGAAAAACATTAAAATTGTTTCTAGTATACATGGAGAGTTTTCTTGTATAACAGTGCCATCTTGTGGCACTAAATGGAATAGCCACTACTGTATTAGTATTTTTCTTGAACAAATTGTTTTCTTTTTTTATTTGTTTTTTATTTTTTTTTTATTTTTTTAATTTTTTTAAAGATTTTTATTGGGGAATTGGGGGGATGGGAACAGTGCTGGGGAATTGGGGGAAG
>NW_017731548.1:333709-340490 GCF_001890085.2 Hipposideros armiger | reverse complement strand
CAGTGAAGCAACATCCTCCACAACTAGACTGAAGAACAAAATGACAGCAACTTGTCTGTTCCCCTTCCCCCAACCCCAATTCCCCAATAAAAATCTTAAAAAAAGTAATCATAATATCAATATCACACCTAAAAAGTAAACTATAATTCCATGATGTCATCTGATATACAAAGTTTACATTTTTTAGTTTTCATGATATTAAATAATTTTTTTTGTGTTCAAATTAGTATCCAAGGGAAGTCCACACATTGCATTTGCTTAATGTCTCTTAAGACACTTTTAATCTTTAAGAGCTGACTCTCTCACCACTTTTTTCATGTTCTTTGTGTCTCTAAAAAAAAAAAAGACTGGGTCTTTTGGGGTATAGAATTTCCCACATTCTAGATAGACTTAGCCTGTTTACCTCCTGACAGTACCCACTGCCACTGGGTGAGAGGCCTAACACCTGGGCCCCACACTGGTGAAACCAAACATGGAAAAATGGACTGAGCAGCAGAGAGGAGGGAGTAAGGTGAATTTCCATACCTGTGGTTGCACTGGGAGCCTGAAGCTGTGCTGCCTCCCTGGGACTGCTGTGGGGCAGGTTTCCCAGTGCTGTCTAGAGCTTTGTATGAAATATGCCTTGTGATTAGCTGGGTAGCCTTGTGAGTCTAAAGTTTTTCGATTGAATCATTTCAAGAGCTTTGAACAGGGATGCTGATGTGTTGTTTGTATTCTTCACAAGTGGGAGAAATTTAACTCAGTAATGTAACTACAATTCTAAATTACTGGTTAAAAGCCTTATATCAAAACGGTAGATGAGTATGATTATAGCAATACATTTTTTGAATTGTGTCTTTTCTTCAGCTACCATTCTACAGGAGTGGAAGGACATGGGCTACACCTAGGTAATCCGGGTTTAGATTCTGGCACTGCTTTACTACGACATCTTGGAACACGACCACTTTGAGCTTCTGTTTATCTCTGTGCTAAGCGGGACCAATAAGACCTAGAGCTTCCAGGGTGGTTGCAAGAATTGGGTTTCCTTCTTATCTCATCGGTTGCTTCTATTTACTCTCCCTTGCTGGATCTTCTGCAGAGTCCCAATCTCATTTCGTTTTATGGCTAAACTATATTGCATTGTATGGATATATCACATTTTATTTATTCATCAGTTCATAGACATTTGGTTTGTTTCCATTCTTTAGCTATTTTGATTAATGCTGTTATAAACATCCATGTACAAGTTTTAGTGTGCATATGTTTTCATTTCTTTTGGGTATTTTACCCAGGAGTCGGATAATTAAGTCATGTGGTAATTCTATATTTAACATTTTGAGGAAGTGCCAGACTGTTTTTCAAAGTGAATGTATCATTTTACATTCCTGCCAGCGGTGTATGAGGGGGATCTAATTTCTCCAAATCCGTGCCAACACTTATTGTTGTTTGTCTATTTGATTACAGTCATCCTAGTGGATGTGCTGTGGTATCTCACTGTAGTTTTGATGTGCATTTCCCTAACGGCTGATGATGCTGACATATTATTGTGTGCTTATGGACCATTCATATGTCTTCTTTGGAGAAACGTTCATCCAGATTTTTGTGCATTTTACTTAGATTACTTTTTTATTGTTGAGTTTTAAGAGTAATTTATATATTCTGGATACTAGTCCTTCATCAGATATGATATATAAATATTTTCACCAATTTTGTGGGTTGTCTTTTCACTTTCTTGATAGAATAATTTGAAGTACAAAAATTTTAATTTTGGTGACATTGAATTCATCTATTTTTTCTTTTGTTCCTCAAGCTTTTGGTGTTATATCTCAGAAACCATTGCCTAATGTAAGGACACAAACATTTTCACATTTTTTTCTTTTAACAGTTTTATCATTGGAGCCTCTAGTTTCTCTAATTTTTTACTTGGAAACTATTGATACGATCTTTATATTTAGAGGAACTATCACCCCTACTCCTTACCACTGGTGTATGGGTAAATGTTTAACAACCAGCTTTCTGAGAAAACGTGCATGTATATCTATGTGTACATAAGTTATTGTAAAGATTACTGTTTAAAAGAAAGTGCAGTATGCAATTTACATATAATAAAATATGCAATTCTTTGTCTTGTAATTTCACATACCAATTGATTATCGCAGAATGTTTTCATTGATTTGTTTTTGCCAAATTCTTATATCCATTACTGACCTGTAGTTGCAATTCAACCATAATTTGACAAATTGAGTTACATTTCAATCTGTTAACTCTTTCCCAATAAATTTAATATCTGATATGTGATCTATTGTTAAATGATTTCTCACCTGAGCAAATTATATTTATTAAATATTTTTCAGCTTTAGCACCAAATCAATTCCTGATTTGTAGTGCTTGCCAGCTTCCATGATGCAAATATTCTCACCATGATTGATTTCTAGCTATCAACATGACATCACTGAACACAGAGTTGGGAAGAGATGCACAGTAGCACACCATTATATAGTATTTACACCATATAAATACAATAGAAGTAAATCTCAAGAGCAAAGTAATAGAAAAATGTAATCATATATTTAGGAACTGATGAGTTTTAAATATTACCTTTGTTTTAAATATAATTTAGTGTATTGTAAGTTTATATAATGTAAATTTTAATAGTGGCTATGTTTAACACCTGGCTTATAAAATTTCTGAAAATTTAGTGGTAAGCTCTCAAAAGCCTATAAAAATTAATTCTAGCACACCACTGATTTCCTTCAATTGCTCCAAATACATCATGTATGTTTTGATCACAAGTAATGTAGAGTAGATTTTTGGAAATGATGTTATGTGTTTTGGTGCCACATCATCTATGTTTTGGAGCCCTAGTGTGGATAACTCTACAAAAAAGAGTTCCAAATTGCTTTGAGGGGTGGACTAGGCACTGGCATCAGTGCATGACTTCCCAAGGGAGGTACTTTGATTGTGACCGTAGTGATATTCAGCAATGAGGTATGTAGCACTTTTTCTAGGATGAGTTCGCGAACTTGATTGTCTGACATCATATGTCCCAGGAATTGTATTGTAGACATAAGGATGAAAAGTGGGGCTTTTGTCTTGAAGGATTAACTGTGATATAATTCTGTATTTAGTAGACTGGATCTGTTCACATGGTAATGTGAACAAAGAATATGACATTTGCCTTGGAAAATTTGGGTAAGCCTTCTCCGAGCACATGAGAACCAGGAATGTGAGTGCTCTAAGAAAACTGGGAACTCATGGGTCATGCATTTAAAAAAAAATGCACTAAGTCTATTAAGAAGAAGGTTGGGGAGATTGGCTCTTAGGCAATAAGATTATCTTAAAATATACAGGGGTTTATGAGATTTGTATTCTGCCAATGGCAAGACAAAAATTCCATACACCAGCAAGAAAATCTTTCCAATTATTTAATAAGGTTCCTGAGAATGTTGAAGAGAAGGGATTATAAAGAGTAAACTAAAGTGGGGAAGTAAAATAGCCTGTGAGGGTACTTAGAATTATTGATAGATAAACATTCTGGTGTGTTTATATTTGGATTGGGGAATATTTTAAGCACTGGGATTTCAGTTAATCCTTTTCCTCAAAGCTGTAATGTTCTCCAAATTTGTGTAGTAGCCCATGAAGTCAGCAAAGATAGATTGCTAGCCTGGGACTAAGTCAGGGTTTTTTTGTTGTTCTTATCAGATTTACAGAGTTAAAGTTGTCTGTATTGGGATTTAAGCAACATACCCTCTTCCTTTAATTGTCCCACACAGAAAACATTAATATGAATTTGCGAAGCTGAAACCAAAAGTTATAAAATATCCCATGTTGAATTTTGTAAGAAGAAAGGTATTAACATAGTGAGTAAAGAGAACTTTGTAGGAGTAAAGCCTATTGAATGTTGGAATGGGTTATTAAAAGAGGTTGTGGAATTTTCTCATTGTAAGAGCTTTAAACTTACAATATAGAGCCATTTAAGATAACGTTTTAGAACAACCTCTGGCTTTGTGCACGTGGTTATCTTAATGTACTTTCTATGACCCAACTCAGTCACTACTTTCACTAAGAAGACTTTCCTTAGCCATCCACACAGATTTGATTATTTCTTCCTTTGTATCCTCATCTTCATAACACCTATAAAATTTTACGACAATTCTTTGTGTCTCTATCTTTACTAGATTATAGTTCTCTGAGGGCAGAGACTCTCTTATTTGTCAATTGTAATTCAAGTTTCCAGTTGAGTGGTGGCAAAAAATAGAAGATACCTCTTTCATTCTAGCTAAATTGGTCACATCATTGTTCTAGGAACTGGCCATGAACATTCCAATTGCTTGTGTTTATGACATTTCCCTTATTTTAGAATGCACTTCTCTGTTTGCGTAAGTCTTACCATATCCTTCCAAATCCAGCACAAGTCTCATTTTCATCAAATAGCCCCCAGGAGATTAAAGGCTTAAATGACTATTGTTTCCTTGGAAATTCTAAAACATTTATTTACAGATTTGGTGGATTTTAAAAACATGTGTGTCCCATGACTCCCTAACTAGTTTGTGAATATCTAAACCATAGGGATCGTGCTTTATCCCCCTTCATGTATTAATGCCTAGCATGGTGCTCTCTTCAAAGTTAGCTGGTCAGTAATAAATAATACTTGGTAATGAGGGAGGTGAGAACATGGCTAATTTGATCACTTATGGAACTTTCTGTTTTATTTCTAACACTGTTGTTAAATCTAGTTTCTAAAATCTGCACACAATGAAGAAACAGGATCAACATTTCCAATACCATAAAATAATGGAACAGGTCCTAGTCCTCATCCAGAACCCTTGGGGCCATATTGTTTTGGAATTTACAATGTTTCCTCTTCACTGGGGGAACACTTCTTATTAATTGTTATCAATGAGGGGGCAAACAAAGATTATAAATATCCTTGTGTCAGTTCAGATCAGATTTGAGTTAATAAAGGGAACCTTGATCATCTGAATTGCATAGGCTCTGAAGTAAAGTTACTTTCCTGATGATTAATCTGCAAGTCATTTAGTTGACCTTGTAAATTGGTCATAGTCTGAAATTTAGCCTTTGCAGTTCACTTAGTATTTGTTTTAGTTTCAAGTGGAAGATGCCATGTTATTGGGTTGTTGGAAAAGTCATGATGTATGTTTGCAACAGATGGCACTAGTTCATTTTTGGAAGTACTAGAGTCATTTGCATCTATGTTATTGCTATGTCATTTGACAGCTGACAGTTCTAGCTTCATTCTAAAAAAATATTGAGCGATTTGGTTGAGTTTTGGAGATTTTACAACAAGTTGAAGATGGAAGACAAAACTGTGCATTTTTGCCATATTTTACTGTTTTACTTCCATAAAGGGAAGAGTGCGCATCAAGCTTGTGAAAAGTTGCATAAAGTTTATGGTGACAATGCTCTATAAGAACGTCAGTGCCAACAATGGTTCACGAAATTCTGTGCCGGTGATTTTGATCTCAATGACGCTCCTCGGTCAGGGAGGCCCACCAAGGTTGATGACGACAAAATAAAAGCATTGATTGAGTCAAACCCACATTACATGACATGAGAGATTACAGGAACGTTGAACATCCATCATTCAAGTGTTCACAACCACTTGAATAAGCTGGGATACATAAGCAAGCTCGATATTTGGGTTCCTCATGAACTCAAAGAAGTTCATTTGACGGTGAGTATAAACATCTACAATATGCTCATTAAATGTGAGTAAAACGATCCTTTTTTGAAGCAACTGGTGATGAGAAGTGGATTGTTTACAACAATGTGGTCGCAAACGGTCTTGGTCCCGACATGATGATTCGCCTCAAATGATGTCGAAAGCAGACTTTCATCAGAGGAAGGTTATATTCTCAGTGTGGTGCGATTTTAAAGGTGTCATGTTTTTTGAGCTCCTACCCAGGAACCAAACAATCAATTTGAATGTGTACTGTCAACAATTTGACAGTTTGAACGAATCCATCATCCAGAAATGTCCAGAGCTTATTTATTGTAAACGAGTTGTGTTTCATCGCGACAACGCAAGACCATACACAAGTTTGACCACTGTCAAAAATTATTGGAGCTTGGATGGATACTCAACTGACCTTGCACCATCAGACTTCCACTTATTTCGCTCTCTTCAAAACTCCTTTTGTAGTATAACATTCAATTCAGATGAGGCTGTAAATCAGCACCTCCTTCAGTTTTTCACAAATAAAGACAGGTCCTTCTATGAAGAGGGATTACAAAGCTCACTGAAAGATGGCAAAAGGTTATCGAACAAAATGGGCAATATATCTTTGGTTGATCTTTGTTCTTTATATAAATAAATGACCTTTGAAAAACAGAGAAAATACGTCATGACTTTTCCGACAACCCAATACTATAAATGTCAAAGTAGACTATAAATCAGGATCTCAATATTCTGTAAATAACCATTTTTAGCTTTGGACTGACTCATACATATAGGGTAGTTTATGTATCTTAGTTATTTTTTTCGTGAAAATTCTGACAAGAGTTTTTAAGACACCCTGTTCAAAATAACTACCTGTTTAGACAGAGTGAGGTTAAAAGACAATAAACATCTAAATATGGAAAAAAACCTTTTAGTTGATTGACTTCCTCAGGAGCACATTGCTGCTTTTCTATTTTTTAAGTGTTTAAAGATGATTTAGAAATTAACTGCATTCTATTGGACCTGGACTGTATGCAGCATTCTTAAATTCCTACCTTCTACTCTTTGTGGCTAGAGTTTAATTTATATATATATATATATATATATATATATATATATATA
>NW_017731548.1:290553-333339 GCF_001890085.2 Hipposideros armiger | reverse complement strand
CAGCTCCAGGTCGAGCTGTTGTTCACCATCTTAGCTGTAGAGGGCAGTTTCACTGGCCCTCATGTGGGATCCGAACTGGGGCCCTGCTGCTCAGAGCTGGCGTCCCAAGCCAGCTCTTAAATAATGCACCATTTGGCCGGCCCTTAATTATATTTTTTAATCCAACATTCATGGGTTTAATTGAGCAATCTCACTTGGCATGTATTTAGGTCAGTTTATTCACAGAAATGAAGTCACTTTCATATGGAAGCATTTAGTGTATTACTTAGCAATAAATTGGAACAATGAAACCTAGAAAGCATTTTTATCAAGTTAAAATATCATACCACACAGTTTTCTCTCTTTTACTTTTATTATAAAATTGTTCCTAGGAATTATGCTATAGTACAAAACCTGCTGTTTCAAACATGGCTTTCTTTAAAAACAAAAACAAACCCAAAACTTTGACAGGTGTATCTCACAGAGGATAGGGACTTAACCAGACTTTTTTTTTCCAATTACAATTGACATTCAATATTATTTTATATTAGTATTCAGTGTATAGCATAGTGGTTAGACATTTATATAATTTACAAAGTGATCCCCCTGACTAGTCTAGTACCCACCTGGCTCCATACATCGTTATTCCAATATTATTGACTATATTCCCTATGCTGCACTTTGCATCCCCATAGCTAGCTATTTTGCAATTGCCAATTTGTACTTCTTAATCCCTTCACCTTTTTCACCCAGCCCCCCAACCACTCTCCTATTGGGCAACCATCAGTTTGTTCTCTGTATCTGTGATCTGTTTCTGTTTTGTTAGTTCATTTATTTTGTTCTTTAGATTTCACATATCAGTGAGTGTATATGGTATTAGTTTTTCTCTGCCTGACTTATTTTACTTCACATGATATAATATCTTCCAGGTTCATCTATGTTGTTGTAAATGGTCAGATTTCATTCTTTTTTTATGGCCGAGTAATATTCAGTTGTATATGTACCACCTCTTCTTTATCCACTTGTCTATTGACGGGCACTTAGGTTACTTCCATATCTTGGCTACTGTAAATAATACTGTAATGAATATAGGGGTGCATATATCTTTTTGAATTAGTATTTTGGATTTCTTTGGATAAATACCCAGAAGTGGAATTGCAGGGCCATAAGGTAGCTCTATTTTTAATTTTTTGAGGAACCTCCAAACCGTTTTTCATAGTGGCTGCACTAATTTTCATTCCCACCAACAGTACATGAGGGTTCCCTTTCCTCCACGTCCTCGCCAACATTTGTTGTTTGTTGATTTATTGATGATGGCCATTCTGACAGGTTTGATGTGATATCTCATTGATGTCTAGTGATGTTGAGCATCTTTTCATATGTCTATTGCCATCTGTATGTCCTCTTTGGAGAAATGTCTATTCAGGTCCTCTGCCCATTTGTTAATTGGACTGTTTGGTTTTGTTTTTATTTTTTGGTGTTGAGTTATGAGTTCCTTATAATTTGTATATTAAGTCCTTATCTGATGTATCACTGGTGAATATCTTCTCCCATTCAGTAGGATGTCTGTTTGTTTGTTTTTTATGGTTTCTTTGCTGTGCAAAATCTTTTCAGTTTGATGTAGCCCCCCTTGTTTATTTTTTCTTTTATTTCCCTTGTCTGAGGAAATAGACCAGAAAAATTATTACTAAGAGTAATGTCAGAGAGTTTGCTGCCTACATTTTCTTCTAGGAGTTTTGTGTTTTTGGGTCTGACCTTTAAGTCTTTAATACACTTTGAGTTTGTTCTTGTATACGGTGTAAGAAGGTGGTCTAGTTTCATTTTTTGCATGTGTCTGTCCAGTTTTCTCAACAGCATTTATTGAATAGATTGTCTTTACCCCACTGGATACTCTTACCTCCTTTGTCATAGATTAACTCACCATGTAGGTGTAGGTTTATTTCTGGGCTCTCTATTCTGTTCTATTGATCTAAGTGTCTGCTTTTATGCCAGTACCTTGCTGTTTTAATTACTATAGCCTTGTAGTGTAGTTTGATATCAGGTAGTGTGATACCTCCAACTTTATTCTTCTTTCTCAAGTATGCTGTGGATATTTGGGATCTTTTGTTATTCCATATAAATTTTAGGATTATTTGTTCTAGTTCTGTGAAAAATACCATTGCTCTTTTGATAGGGGTTGCATTGAACCTATAGATTGCTTTGGGTAGTATGGCTATTTTAATGATGTTAACTCTTCCAATCCATGAGCACAGAATATGCTTCCATTTATTAGTATGTTCTTTAATTTCTTTCTTCAATATCTTATAATTTTCTGAGTACAGGTTTTTTTTAATCTCCTCAGTTAAATTTATTTCTAGGTATTTTTTTGTTGCAACTGTAAAAAGGATTGTTTTTTAAATTTTTTTTCCTGATAATTCATTATTGGTGTATAAAATACAACTGATTTCTGAATATTAATTTTGTATCTTGCTACTTTACTGAATTCATTTATCAGTTCTAATTGTTTTTTGGTGGAAACTTTAGGGTTCTCTCTATATAGTATCATATCATCTGCAAATATGACAGTTTTAATTTTACTTCCTCCTTTCCAATTTGGATGCTTGTTATTTGCTTTTCTTGTGTGATTGCTATGGCTAGGCATTCCAATACTATGGTAAATAAAAGTGGTGAAAATGGGCAACCTTGTCTTGTTACTGATTTTAAAGAAAACACTTTCAACTTTTCACCATTGAGTATGATGTTAGCTGTGAGTTTGTCTTTTCTGGCCTTTATTATGTTTAGGTATGTTCTTTTTTTTCCACTTGGCTGAGAGTTTTTATCTAAAATGGACACTGGATTTTGTCAAATGCTTTTTCTGCATCTATTGATATGTTCATGTGATTTTTATTTCTCATTTTGTTTATATGGTGTACCACATTAATTGTTTTGCAGATGTTGAACCAACCTTGCATCCCTGGAATAAATCCCACTCGATCGTGGTGTATGATCTTTTAAATGTATTGCTGAATTGGGTTTGCTAATATTTTGTTGAGAATTTGTGTGTCTGTGTTCATCAGGAATATCGGCCTATAGTTTTCTTTTTTTTGTAATGTCTTTGTCTCTCTTTGGAATCAGGGTAAGGGTGGCCTTGTAAAATGAGTCTGGGAGCTTTCCATCATCTTGAATTTTTTGGAATACCTTGAGAAGTCAGGTGTTAATTCTTTTTTGAATTTTTGGTAAAATTCACTTGTGAAGCCATCTGGTCCAGGACTTTTGTTTGTTGGGAGTGTTTTGATTACTGATTTGATTTTGTTGAAAGTAATCAGTTTGTTCAGATTTTCTGTTTCTTTTTTATTCAGTCTTGGAAGATTGTTTCTAGGAATTTATCCATTCGTTCCAGATTTTCCAGTTTATTGGCATATAATTATTCATAGTATTTTTCTTATAATCCTTTGTATTTCTGTTGTGTCAGTTGTCACTCCTCTTTCATTTCTGACTTTATTTATTTGGGTCCACTTTCTTTTTATTTTTGTGATGAGTCTGGTTAAAGTTTTATCAGCTTTGTTTTTCTTTTCAAAGAACCAGCTCTTGGTTTCTTTGATTTTTTTAATATAGTTTTTTAGACTCTATTTCATTTATTTCCTCTCTGATCTTTATTATTTCCTTCCATCTACTCACGTTGGGATTGTTTGGTGTTCCTTTTCTAGTTCAAGTATGGTTAGATTGTTTACTTGAGATTTTTCTTGTTTCTTGAAGTAGGCCTGTATTGCTATGATTTTTTTCTCTTAGGAATGCTTTTGCTGTGTTCCATAGATTTTGGGTCATTGTGTTTTATTTTCAATTATCTTAAGGTATCTTTTGATTTCTTCCTTGATCTTTTTGTTAACCCATTCATTGTGTAGTAGCACGTTATTTTGTTTCCAAGTGTTTATATGTTTATTAGGTTTGCTTGTTTGTTTGTTCTTGGTAATTGATTTCTAGTTTCATAACATTGTGGTTAGAGAAGATGCTTGGTATGACTTCAGTCATCTTGAATTTATTGAAACTTGTTTTGTGGCCTAGCATGTGGTTTAACTTGGAAAATGTTTCATGTGTACTTGAAAAGAATGTATATTCTTTTGCTTTGGGGTGAAATATTCTAAATGTATTAATTAAATCCATCTGGTCTAATGTGTCATTTAAGGATTGTTGATTTTCTCTCTGGAAGATCTGTCCATTGGTGTTAATGGTGTGTTCAAGTCCCCTACTATGTATGTATTACTTTCAATCTCTCTCTTTATGTCAGTTAGTATTTGCTTTATGTATTTAGGTGCTTCTGTGTTGGGTGCATAAATTTTTAAAAGGGTTATGTCCTCTTATTTGGTTGGTCCCTTTGTCATTATGAAATGTCCCACTTTATCTTATATTATAGTCATTGTTTAAAAGTCTATTTTGTTTGATATAAGTATTGTTACCCCAGTTTTCCTTTCATTTCCATTTGAATTAAATATCTTTTTCCATCCCTTTATTTTCAGTCTCTGTGTGTCTTGATTTTAAGTGGGTCTCTGGTGGACAGCATAAGAGTGTGTACAGTTCTTGTTTTCTTATCCATTAAGCTACCCCATTTCTTTTAATTGGAGTTAGAAGGAGGCTAAAAGTCCAAGATGAAAGTGTTGGTGGGATTGGTTTCTCCAGAGGGCTTTCTCTTTGACTTGAAAGTGGCTGCCTTCTCATTATGTCTTCACTTGGCCTTTTCTCTGTCTCCTCTGGTGTCTCTTTCTCTTCCTATAAGGACACCAATATAATGGATTAGTGCCCCACCCTTATCATCTAATTAACCTTAAAGTACTATTTAAAAGGCCCTATCTCCAAATGCAATCCCATTGAGAGTTAAGGCCTCAATATATAAATTATGGTGGGGGATACAATTCAATGTCTCTCTCTCTCTCTCTCTCTCTCTCTCTCTCTCTCTCTCTCTCTATATATATATATATATATATATATATACACACACACACACATGTGATATATGACATATCACATGCCACATATAATATATATACATATTTACACATAGTAATAGTACACATATATGTACTATAAGTATGAATTTTTATACCTGCACCCTAACATATATGTGTTTGTGGTGTGTGTGTGTGTGTGTGTATGAAGTCATTTTGAAAATAATATTATGATTATCTTTTTGTTTTGGACAGAATAATCTAAATGGGTGGTAGCAATCTTTTTATTCAACCTCATACTATCAGATTATTTTGTTTTAGCTTTTAAAACAACATCATTACTCTATAGCAGATCATAATAATTTACTCACTCAGAATAACACCTGGAGAGGTCCTTCTGTGGTCACCATGCTTTTGAGGCCTGCTCTAGCTCTCTTTTCCATGGATTAAGGAGTTCATAAGGCCAAGGGGACATGTGGATAACTGTGACCCTAGAATTCCCTGCCCAAATGTTCTTGATCCTGCCTCTGGGGCCTTGTTGGGTCTCTTCCCAGTCTCTATCCTCCTGAGTGTGGTTTGCTCTGCTAGTGTGTGCACCCCTGGGTCCAAGGGGTATCTGAGGGCAGTTGTTGCCTGAGGAGACGGGTTCTGGCTCTCCTCTAACTGCCATATTCTAGTGAGGAGCTGGGAGGAGTCCTAGGCCATTATAAGACTATATAAATAGATAATTATTGTAATAGATAAAATAGTAAGTGGTACAGTTAGTAGATTATTGACTTGATTTTATACCTTTTAAATACTTAGACATGTGGTATTGACAAAGACTCTCCTTGACCAAACTTTAGGCTCCTCTTAGCCTTCTTCTTGGCAAGGCCTTGACCTTCTGGCCCCATCTTTGCTGGGCCTGCATAGCCCAGTTGTAGCAAGAATCTTGCTAAGTCAGTTTATGAAAAATCTCTTACCCCTCATATATGATAATCCTGGCCTTCCTTCAGCAAGAACCAGGTTAAATTGGTTTAGCAAGAATTCCCCTACCCTGATGTCCCTCTTCGCTTAGTAATTTTCCATCGCTGATCTTCTCACTCTGTTCTTTGGCTATAAATTCCTACTTATCCAACTTGTACTCAGAATTGAACTTGGTTCCATACTGAAGTCTCTTTACCCCAATTGTAATAGTTTATGAATAAAACCCATCTTTACCACTTTGACCAGTGTGTCGCTTTGAATCTCTTTGCCAGTATAAGAGTCTTCATTTATATGCCTTTCCAGGCTCCACAAATATTAGAGGTGGGCCTTTTAATTGAGAATTTATTATTTGTCAGTCACATTGAAAAGTGTCGTTTATCATTTGATCCACACAGTAACCACGTGGTAGGTCCTATTGCTGACCTCAGTTTACAGACAATGAAACTGGGGCATAGAGAGGTTAAGTAACTTTATCAAAGGTCCCCCAGCTCAAAAGAGGCAGAGCTGGGCCTGGAATGGTGCTCTTAGCCACTGTATCCCAATATAGGGCTATTAAAATGGCAGTCATGATTCTCATTCATTTTGAAAGAATAAAACATAGACTCATTAACCACAAATAGTGGGGTTGTCTGGAAATAATAATCATCTGGGAATCTGTTCAGACTCCAAGATTTACCTTTTAAGACATTGGACTAATTATAAAACTGCTTGCATCATCTTGTAATTAGTTCTGCCTTAGTGGTGTTACTGCACAATGGAAAGGGTGGGTAACCTTGCTCAGATGGGCTTCCACAAATAAAGGAGCAAAGGAGTTGAAGGGATCTACTTGAAACCTAAAAACGAAGTAGCTTTCCATCATTTATCAAGGAGTGTTAATAGGTACAGAGAAGCTAGCCTTTTTCTTGTCTTTAGATGGAATGATAGTGCTCAAGAATTCCATGAACATATACATATTTTTACTCATATTTTGAATGTACATTACTTGCAGGCAGGATCCACAGTGGTACTGAGAATTAGAATAAATCTTGACTCACACAAATGCTGGAACTGTCATCTAATTTAGAACAGTGTTCTTTTTTGAAGCTTGGCTCTAGTGGAAACTTTATAGATCTGCAAGCCAGGCTAGGTTAGTGGCTTGCTTCTTTGCTCATCATATTTATGTTTGTTCCTAACAAGGTCAGTTTTTAATTTGAAGAAAGACATTGGCATTTTTTTTTTGGCTTTTCACATGACCACGAATGTCCCAAGCTCCTGATGATTTGTAAACCTCAAGATACAAGAGCTGAAATGCATTAGTTCAATAATAAATACAGGAAACAATCTGATATTGTAAAGTACCAATCATGCAAACATCTCACACAGAACAGTGGTCTTAATAGTGGCATTTTTTCGGCCATAGCTGGTTTCCCAGTGTACTTCAAGCGATTTTTTGCATGTGATTTTAAAATTCTAAACTATTTCCAGGATAATTCAGTCTCTTTAAGATTTTTTTGTTTGTTACTAACCATGCTTTAGCTTTCAGGGTATTGCTGAATAGTTACCTAAACAAAACATGGAGGAAATCTTGAATCATAGATGGACTCAGCATTGGAAGTATCTGTGCTATCTCAATCCTCTACAAAAAGGAGAAGTATTTAGGGTGGCTGAAGGGCAAAGGAGACCATCAGAGGACCACTTGGAAGTAGATTAAAACCACATAGATTTAGAGGAAAAGTCAGTTGAATTGACTGCTGCCTGTTAAGCGTTCTCATAGGTATTCCCGTTAGGCATCTCTCTGTAGGCATCCACATCTCACAGGCACCTCAAACTTAACATGTACAAACTGAATTCTTGCCCTGCCCCAAACAGGCCCATCCCAGTTTATGGTAACTTCCTCCACCTGGTTACTAAGTCCAACCATCAAGAAGTCATCTTTGCCTTCTCTCTCTCTCTCTCTCTCTCTCTCTCTTGTTTTTTGACATGTAGAAAAAAAACCCTGTTGGCTCCACCTTTCAAATATACACAGAATCCAGTAACTTCTTATCCTTTTGTAGTCTGATCCTAACGTTGATCACCTGAGTACCTAGATTATTGTGGTAGAGACTAAATATGTTTTCTGTTTCCAACCTTCTCATCCTTCCTTCAGTCTCCTTTCCACAGAAAACTCTGAGCGATTCCATTAAACTTGAGTGAGGTCATGCCTGAAACCCTGTAATAGTTTTTCATCACATTCACAATGAAATCTCCTCTGCTGCTCCTCCGGGTCTCTGACCTCATCTCCCAGTGCTCCATCCTCCAGCTTTGTTGGCCCTCTTGCCATAGCTGAGATATTCTCGGTGTGTGGCTGCTTCAGATCTTTTGCACTTGTTGAAATGGTCTTTCAACTCCAGGTCTTTGCTCAAATAGCATTTTCTAAGTGAGGGATTCTCTGATTACTCTGTTTGTATTTGTAACTTCATACAATACTCCTGTGTTATTTTTCACCACAACAATTATCATCATCTAGGTAATTTAATTTACTTATTTCTTTTATTTATTTGCCCCCTCTAGAGTATAGATTTCATGACTGTAGGACTTTTCATCTATTTATTTGTTCACGAATACAACCCAGCAACTCGAACATTATTTGGCATGTCATAGATGCTCAATAAAGAAATGTTGAATGAATAAAAGAAGATACGAGTTAACTGTTGAAACATGACTGTGGCCTTTTCTCTTCACTATCTGGAACTATTTTCCCAAGAATGGAGAACAACAGTCCTGCTCAGATGCGTATTTATGTATCAGAACATGTCTAAAGTTAAATGTTAGTAGGAGCAGAGGAAATTTGTTTTGTACGAATTAATAAATTTTTCTTGGTTGTATTATTTCTCTTTTTCTGTAACAGGAATGAGTGAACTTGACCATATGGATTTTAGAGGTAAAGATGAAATTTATAGGTATAATGAATCTTATCTAGAATTTAAAAAATATTTTTATTAAAATATAGCTAACATACAATATTATATTAGTTTCAGGGATACATCATAGTTATTCAACATTTATATACCTAAGAAGTGATCATCATAATAAATCCAGCAACCTTCTGACATGGTATCACACTATCACAATATTATTGACTATATTCCCTAAGCTGTACATTACATCCCCATGACTTATTTGTTTTATACCTGGAAATTTGAACCTTTTATTCCCCTTCACATTTTCCCTCCCTCTTTAATTTTTTCAGTTAAGTTGTCATTCACTATTTTATATTAATTTCAGAATAGCAGGTAGACATTTATATAATTTGTGATCCCCCTGACTAGTACCCCATCTGGCACTATACATAGTCATTACAATATCATTGACTATATTCCCTATGCTGTACTTTACATTACCAAGAATATTTTATAACTACCAATTTGTACTTCTTAATCCCTTCCCCTTTTTCACCCACCTCCCCAGCCTGCCTCCCGTCTGACAAAAATCAAAATGTTCTCTGTATCTGTGAGTTTGTTTCTGTTTTGTTTGTTCATTTTATTCTTTAGATCCCACATGTATGCAAAATCACATTGCATCTGTCTTTCTCCGTCTGACATAGCCACTCAGTATAATACTGGCATGGTCCTACCATGCCGCCATAGATGGCAAAAACCCCTTCCCGAGCATTATTCCATTGTATATATGTACCACCTAATTTTTTTTTTACAAACATTCTCCATTTATGTTTGTTGGCATACTTCTTAATTTATTTTTATTTTTAAAAAAATTTTATTGGGGAACAGTGTGTTTTTCCAAGAACCATCAGCTCCAAGTCAAGTAGTTGTCTTCAATCTAATTGTGGAGGGTGCAGCTCATTGGGCCATGTGGGAATTGAACCGGCAACCTTGGTGTTATGAGCCTGCACTCTAACCACCTGAGCTAACCAGCTGCCCCTGTACCACCTCTTCTTTATCCATTCATCCATCTACAGACACCCAGGCTGCCTCCACATCTTGGCCACTGTAAACAATGCTGCAATGAATATATGGATGCACATGTCTCCTCAAAGTAGCATTTTGGGTTAAATACCCAGAAGTGGGATTACTGGGAGCTTCTTTGTGTCTTGTTATAGGATTTGGTTTTTTTTAAAGATTTTTATTGGGGAATTGTGGGAGGGGAACAGTTTTGGGGAATCAGGGAAGGGAAACAGACAAGTTGTTGTCCTTTTGTTCTTCAGTCCAGTTGTGGAGGATGTCACTTCACTGGCCCATGTTGGTATTATGATCATTGCATTCTTACCGGCTGAGGCAGTTGGTCGCCATTGGACGGCCGCTCACGGTAGCTCATGGAAGCCCACTGCAGCCCCACTGCAGCCTACACTGTCGCCGGCTATTCATGGCAGCCCAGCTCCAGGTCGAGCTGTTGTTCATCATGTTAGCTGTAGAGGGCACAGCTTACTGACACGCGTGAATTGAAGGAGCAGCCCTGTTTAGAGCTTGCGCTCTTACCATCTGAGCCTCTTGGCCGGCTCTAGTCTTTGTTTTAAAGTCTATTTTCTCTGGTATAAGTATTGCTACTCCAGCTTTTTTGTTTATGTTTTCATGAAATATCTTTTCCCATTTCTTTTCTTTCAAGTGTGTTTTACTTTTTTGTGTTTTTTGATCTGAAGTGAGTCTCTTGTAGGCAGCATATGTAAGGGTGTTGTTATCTTATCCATTTAGTCACCCTATCTTTTGATTGGAACATTTAATTCATTTACATTGAAAGTAATTGTTAATAGGTATATACTTATTGCCATTTTATTCTTATTTTTGATTTGTTTTTAAATCTTAAAGAAGTCCCTCTAATATTCTCTGTAATACTGGTTTGGTGGTGATGAACTCCTTCAGCTTCTTCTTGTCTGGGAAGCTCTTTATCTGTTCTTTGATTGTAAATGAAAGCTTTGCTGGGTAGAGTAATCGTGGTTGTAGGTCCTTGCTTTTCATCACTTTGACTATTTTGTGCCAATCCCTTCTAGCGTGCACAGTTTCTGTTAAGAAGTCAGCTGGTAATCTTATTGGAGCCCCATTGTAGGTAATTAACTGCTGTTCTCTTGTTGCTTTTAAGATGTATTCTTTGTCTTTAACTTTTGGCATTTTAATCATGATGTGTTTTAGTGTGGGCCTCTTTGGTTTCATCTTGTTTGGGACTCTGTGCTTCCTGGGCTTGTATGTCTATTTCCTTCACCAGGTTAGGGAAGTTTTTCATTATTATTTCTTCAAATAGGTTTTCAATTCCTTGCTCTCTTCTCCTGTTATGCCTGTGATGCGAGTGTTGGCATGCTTGATGTTGTCCCAGAGGCCCCTTAAACTATCCTATTTTTTTCGGATTTTTTTTTTCTGTTCTGATTGGGTGTTTTATGTATCTCATCTAAATAATTGATTCAGTCCTCTGCTTCATCTTATCTACTGTTGATTCCCTCTAATGTATTCTTCATGTCAGTTATTGAATTATTGTAGTCTTCATTTCTCACTGGTTCTTTCTTTTTTAAATATTGAATATGCAATTTTAATATTGTACCAACTACTTTACTTTTCAAAGTAGGCTTCTCTTTTCTTCCGTAACTCTTCTGAAGTAAGATGTGTGCTTGATGTCTGTGGAATATCTTGAGATATATTTCTGGAACCACCTTGAATACTGAGCTGAATAGCCCTGTGGAAATCAGCTTCTTCATCCTCCATGTCAATCTGTTGGCGACTTAGTGCCAGAGCCCGCTGCAAGTCCTCCTCATCTTCGTCTAATGTTGCTGACCCATCATTTGCTTCTAAGGCTTGTTCCAGATCTGTTTTCTGGACTCTCTGTTCCTTTAGTTGTGCTAATTCTTCACCAATAGGTTTTGGTCTCTGCATCTGTTGGACCCTGATCATCTGTAGGAGTTGGTCAGCCTCACAGTCTGGCAGATCACCCTTAACAACAAATATAGAATAACCTTCCTGTTGTAATTGAGCCAAGAAAAGTGCAAGGTATGTGTCTGATATTAATTCTGGACCCGTCAAGAGAGAATTCAAGTTGAACCACTGTTTTCCTAATTTTCTAACTGTAAACCAGTGTTCTTTATAATTGCATATAAATGATCTTTCATTTATGTGATCGATTCCGAGCCTCTGATACTCTGGACTGTTAAACAGGATTAGTTCCAAACCCCAAACTTTCAAAGCATTACTTATAACTTGAATAGAGAAAAAAACCACTGTCATCCATATTTCCAGAAGGCTGCTGTAAAAATGTGCGATAGTCTTCACTAGTAACTCCCCCTTCAGCCATTCTCATCCTCTCTTCTTCATCTAGCTGACGTGCAATAGAAGACAGTTCCACAGGGCTAAAATATTCTCCTTGTAATAGATTACTCAAGCAATGCTGAGCACGTAGTGAGCCTTCTTGTTTCTTGTGGAAGATGGACTCCATGTTTATTTGTCTGGAGCCAACGGTCCCCGCACCAAACCACCCCCCTCCTGCTCCGCCCCTGACTGGTTCTTTTTTATGTTTTGTATCTCCATTTTTATGTTTGCTATCTTTTTGTTGAAGTTATTACTGAGATCATTAAACATCCTTATAACCAGTGTTTTGAACTCTGCATCTGGTAAATTGCTTGTCTCCATTTTGTTTATTTCTTTTTCTGGAGCTTTATTCTGTTCTTTTATTTGGGACAGGTTTTTTTGTCTCCCCATTTTGGCTGCCTCCCTGTGTTTGTTTCTACATATTAGGTAGGCCTGCTATGTGTCCCGGTCTTAGTAGAGTGGCCTTATGTAGTAAGTGTATTGTGGGACCCAGTGGTGCAGTCTCCCTGGTCACCTGAACTGGGTGCTCCAGGTGTTGTGTCCCTTGTATGGGTTGTATGTGTCCTCCTGTTGTAGTTGAGCCTTGGTTGCTGTTTGCACATTAATGGGAGGGATTGACCCTTGGGCTGATTGTTAGGACTGGCCATGACTACAGTGAAGGACGTGTTGTGCAGAGGCTGACCCTATAGAGCAGGATTTGCTTTAGCAGAGTTTTGGTGCCTATCCAGTCTGCCCTTTAGGTGTGTTGTCCTTGGAGGCAGCTGGGTGATGCTCCAGCTGGGTCTGAAGCTGCACACTGGGTGTGCCTGTCCTAGGGCCTCCTGGGAGGGGCCCCACTGCAGGCCAAGTTCAGCCACAGCTTGTGCCCTGCCTGGGGCTGCCTGGAATGAGCCACAAAGCAATCTGCATATGGCCACCACCTGCTCTGAGCTTGGAGGTGCCTCAAGAGGCCAAGCTGCAAACCACAGGCACCTGTTTCTCTTGCAGGCTTACGGCTGCTCAGCCAGAAGTATGGGACATGCTAAAGCCCGATGTTGCCTATTGGGGTTTTAGGAACCCTTGAGAGATTTTAGAAAGTCCCCAGCATGAGCCTTGACAAGTTGTTTATACAGAAAAGCCACTGGAAGAGGCTTGGGTGGGCCTGAAATTTGTTTGGGTGGGGTCTCAGGGAATCAAGGTGAATGAACAGTGTTAGTCAGATTGATGGAGACTCAGATATGGGAATCACCTGTGTCTGCATGCCGGGAAGTGGGAGGACTCAATAAAGAAACAATGGCTTCTGCCAGCTCCTCCATTCAGTAGAAAGCTGCCCCTGCAGCCCTTGCCCTGAGGCCAGACAATTCAGTTCCTCTCCATATGTCTCTGCTGCCTTTCAAGCTGCTGCCCAAGTGCTGGAACTCAGAGTGAGTCCATCAGTGAGTAAATCCATGTGCAGGCCCCTTAAGAGGAAGTCTGGGACTCCAGCCTTTCTTGTCTCAGTCAGCAACAATCTTCGCTGATTTTCACAGCCAGAAGGTATGGGGACTTCTCTCCCTGGCACTGGAATTCTGGGTTGGGGTGCCTATGGGGCTGAGACCTCTCATTCCTGGAAGGGGGACCTCTGCAGCCAAGCTATACCTCCCGAGTTTTAATGGTCACAGGTGGGTGTGGGACCAGCTGGTTCCGAGTCTCTGCCCCTCCTACCAGCCTCGAGGTGGCTTCTTCTGTATGTCCTTAGTTGTAGGGCTTCATTTCAGCTAGACTTCAGGTTATTCTCAGTGATGGTTGTTCTGTAGTTTAGTTGTAATTTTGATGTGGTTATGGGAGGAAGCCAGCACAGCATTCACTACTCCACCATCTTGACTGGAACTCTCTAGAATTTTTCAGTCAATTATCACAACAATAATCAACGAATGGGTTAAAAAAAAAGTGCAGTAGGAAGCCTTCAGAAGTTTTCCTTAGAGTGAATATGAACAAGTTTTTATGTGTGCATGTCTTGTGGGTAGTGGTGCTGATACTGCTGGACTGGGGTGAAAAATGTGTCTTTCCAAACTTTTTTGATCATCTCTGATTAGAAAAGTAACACCATACTTGGTTGCTCCATGCTTATAGTAGGTGTCATTATGGCCCTAGGGAATCATGGGTGTAGAAGATAACCGAAGAAGGGAATGCATGTGAAGGACCTAGGAAGGCCCATTCAACTTACACATTAATAAAATAGCAATCTTTCCTTCTTTTCTACTTTTGGTTTAAAAAGTTCTCCCTGACATTTTGCAAATTTCTTTTTGTTTTCTAGTTTGTTTATAATAATTTATGACTTTTCTGGAGTTTTCATTAGTATATTACATGTTGAGGGGCAAAGAGTTTTAAATCCTATGATGCTCCTGTGCCTAAACTAAATTTCTAAGTTATACATCGGAACTGTAGCCAGGAGTTAGAAACCTGGCAGTTATTATAGAACTTGGGTTCAGTACAGGATTTCTAGTGTTCCTTGGAATCACGCAACATGACGTCTTGATGGGCAGAGGGCTCTCCCCCCTGTTTTTTAGTTCCTAGGGATTTTAAAGTTGGAAGTCAGATAAATACAGAGCTGATGTGATTTTATTTGGAAAATGTGTGATTTTATTTTTACATATTTCAGATATGTGTTATTTTTTTGTGACCAAGGTAAAGCTGTAAATATATTAAGAAAAAAAGCATCTACATATAAATATGTGCACACTTAAAGAAAAAAAACTATTAGCTTTAAAATATAAAATGTTTGATTTTCTTCTGTCTTTATGTGGTAGATTATGGTCACTTTTGTAACTCTACTGGAGGTTCCCAACCTGGGAACTTGCACATGGATTGCTGAAGATTGGTTCATGGCATGTGGAGAAAAAGAGTTAATGGCAAAGAGCCAAGAATGAGAATTTTTGAGAAGCTGTTATTGTTCAAATGTTATGTTAGGTGCTTCACTCACCTCCGCTTATTTAATACGCACTGTAATCCTGTGAGGTAGTTATTTATTCTGGTTTACTGGGTAAGGAATGTAAGTCTCAAATTGTGTCACTGGCCTAAGGCTGTGCAGAGACTGTGGCTAAGCTGAAATTCAAAGTTGTCTAGGCTTGCATAACTCTGAAGCCCGTATTCTTTCAACTTCATCTGGAAGAAATGGGAGTCCCAGAGGCTTGAATAATAAAAGACTTTCTCATTTTCCAGCCTGTTGACTCACCTGTTTCACTAGCCATCATCTCTACCTGATTTATTAAGAATCGAGGTGCCATTTCTTGGGCTTGTCCTCTGCCATCTCTATGGTTACTTCCTTACTGAGTTTAGTCAAGGTTTTGTTTTTAAGTGCTAGTTAAATTTAAACGCCTTTTTTTTTAAAGCTGTGTTTTAAGGTTTTTTTTTTTTTTTCATGAACTTCTTTAATTATAAACAGCATTCCACATATAAGTAAGTCCTGGTAAAGCTCTGCCTAAACAAAAGATTCAAGTAAGATTTAACCAAAATATAGAGGGAAACCAGGCTTTTATGTTTCTGAACATTAACTCAGAAGAATTGGGACAAGCTCTAGCATGAAAAGCTGTATCATTTTTAAAGATATTTTCCCTCTTTAATATTCTCATGTGAATTTACATCACATATAAAATACCCCAAGATTGTTTTGTTTTATGAGGTATGGTAAGGAGATTGGATAGATGGGAACTGAGGACTGTGCTGCTAGTGGGGCAGTAGCATTGAATTTGGGGAGCAATGGCAGAGGGCAGGAGAAGGAGGTAGAGCTTTGACAGCTGGTATTCCCATTCTTCCTTATTCTCTCACATCACACGTTCTGTTTCCAAATTTTCTGATTTGCAACAACCTGGGGTGAGATAAGGAGCTAATTTGAGGTATGGGTGGCCTCCCATTTGTAAGGCACAACTGACTTGCCAAATGTGACACAGCTATAGAGTCATGGATTCGGGGCTGAAATCCAGGATTGCTTGACTCCACAGCCCGTAGTACTTATAACCACCACATGATACCAAGAGTTAGAGGTTTCTGAATGTTAGGTGGCTTCACTGTCAGGCAGATATTAATTCTCTTTCTTTCCCTTAAAAAATTGTATACAGTATTTCACCAATGCCTTTTTAAAAAAACTTTATTGGGGAACAGTGTGTTTTCCCCAGAACCTATCAACGCCAAGTCAAGTTGTTGTCCTTCAATCTAGTTGTGTGTGTGTGTGTGGGGGGGCACAGCCCACCATCTCATGCGGGAATCGAACCAGCAACCTTGTTGTTAAGAGAATGCACTCTAACCAACTAAGCTATCC
The DNA here is from genome assembly GCF_001890085.2 of Hipposideros armiger. Lineage (NCBI taxonomy): Eukaryota > Metazoa > Chordata > Mammalia > Chiroptera > Hipposideridae > Hipposideros > Hipposideros armiger. The sequence continues at coordinate 316,939 of NW_017731548.1, read as the reverse complement.
AGCCGCCCTCACCAATGCCCTTTAAAGCTACTATTTAGTCTTTCAAAACCATTATTTTTCTTTTTTTCTTTTTTTATTGTGTAAGATTTAAAAACTGACTTACAAAACAATCAAGTAGCAGGGAGACAGGAGACTTTTATGATTCTGGCTAGGAGCAATCTTCAGTCTAGGATTCACAAACTGATGAGAAGAGTAATCAAAGCCAGGAGCTAAGGAACTAAGAAACTAGGGAGGAGACTTAACATTTCTATAAGAAAGAAAACTTAAAAGTTTTTCAGTGGGGGCTACTCGGTTGGCCCACAACATAACCATTTGTTTGATTGTCTTTACCTATCTGCTAATAATATTAGTAATAATGATACTTATATTTGTTCTTTAGGCTTTTTCTCAAACCCTGTACTTATATAGCAACTGTTAATAATTGCTAAAGGCATATAACTTCTTTATCAACAGCATTTTTATGGTTTTGAAATTTAGAAGGAATGTTATTATAGAAGGAAGAAAAAGAATGTGTGTGTATTTTTGAGAGAGGTGAAAGGAAGTAGTCTGTCCTAGTAAGTTGATTATTTCTGAATGAAGAAAAAGAGACAAACTGAGAAGGACGAGTGAAGTCATAGGTTAATGGAAAAAAGAATACTGAGAAAAGAATTTTATATGTATAAATATCAGAACCCAAAGATGCTTACCCCCAACTCAACATAGACTAGTAACTATATTAATTCAAATAAAAATGAAATTATATATATATATATGTTGTTGAATTGGCGAAAAATAACTCTCCAAGTAATCCACAAAAGAAACAGTTTATTCGGGAAAAGAAAATGAAGCAAGACCACCACCGCAGTGCGGAAAGCACACCTCCTACACGGAGCTCCTACCGGCAGCCCACGTAGAGGCAGAAAGACCAAAACCATTTTTTTTTCTATTCATATAAGGTGATCCCATTAAAAGTAAAAGAATATTTTCTGGGTGGACTGTATTGGGTGAACTGTACTGCCTGGGGACAGTTGCAGGTTTTGTGGGTCTCGATCTTACAGACCCTTTTTTGGCTCTCTTTATGGGAAGAAAATAAAACTACAGATATAAAAATAGGTATGAAATATTTAGCATAGGAAAACAAATCATGATAATTTACTTGAGCATTGGAGGTTTAGCTTCCTTTTCTTCTATTTTTCTAAGCTGTCTTGAGGTGATGTACCAGAAACACTTACATAGAAATGTTCCTGTTGTCACCTGGCTTCTCCTCTCCACCTAGAATATTTCATAACTCCCAGCCACTCCCAGTACCCACAGGGGCTTTATTCACTTCCCAGTAAGTTCATCTGCAGTCCTGGCAATTCAAAAATAATGGTCAAATGCATTGGTTTTAGTCTCATATGAGTTTTTGAATTAATCTTCTGAACTTCGTGATAACTTTTCTCAAGAAATGGAGATATTTTATCAGGAAAGGCCTTTTGAGACACAAGAGCTTCTTTCTAATTAAAGCAAAAATATTTTTTGGCCATAGTATTGGATGGATTATTGTCATCATTGAAGCTATTTGGCACGAATATAATCTCCTTTTGGAAATGTTTAAATAGCATACAAAGTAAACAGTGAAAATCTGCTCTTAAATAAATAATACTGTCACTAAGGGATTCAGCTGCGGTTTATGTGGCTCAGACACTATGTTCAGAATAACATTACCCAGAATCAATCACTTCAATTTTTAAAAATCTTGGCAATGGCTAAACTTTGTTGAAGGATTTAAGTCATTTTTTCCTTAAAGCTTTGTTGAAGTCAATCGGTACTTTTATTGACAACACCACTGGATGTGAGGTTTTTCCACACTCTGCTCCAAACCAAGTGAGCCCCATCTGGCAGGGAAGCTGCTCCTTTTCTTGTTCTGCAGCGACCTGTACATTTCTGCTCAGCCATTTCTGCAAAGACATTGAGACACCACTGGAAATGAGGCCTTTGGGTGTAGTATTAAAAAGCGGCAGCAGAGGGCCACATTGCAATGTGCTGGCGTTTTCTTTCTCCATGAAAGAACATTTTCTCCCCATTGCTCTTCTTCTATTCTCTCATTTGGAAACTTGCATTATGTTTATTAAAACAAAAAACAAAACCAATAACCTTTTAAATACCAATTTTGCTATATTGAGAGTTGTAGGTGCAATGTAAACTTTAAAATACATTACCTTTTTTTCTTGTTTCCTGTGAAGATGTTGGAACTTTGACTTCTTTCTTCACTGCTTTCCACAACAGTAGGAATGGTATACTCTCTTTTGCTCTTCCTTATATAAAATAACAGGTTGTTATTTTATTTATTAAGATCATGCAATTTGTTGGTGGATTATTATAACACATTCATGTAAATTATATTACTTTATTCAAGGATCAGAAAAATTACATGACAGCAGTTCATAGCATAATATCACACTTACTACATTTTCCAGTTGCCTTTCAGCTAATTGTGCTCAGGTTCTAATAAAGTTATCTCCTATAATTTTTTAAAAAGCTGTAGCTTATAACTGTCAGATGTTCAAAATGAATGGGGTTGAGTTCCAGGTGATCCCTTATGTAAGCCTGCCTTAATTATCCTGTGGGCTCATCTTGTGAATAGTTTAACTGCGACTAGGACAGATAATGGCACAGAAAATGAAAGGATTGTGTGAGCTACAGTTTAGTGCACCCCGAGTGTATAGACACAGGTTTGTACTTAGCCCCGGTGAGTTCCTTTCTACTAGTATTGTCTAGGAGAGAATGGATCCAGTGGACCACAAATATTTTTGATAGCTCTAGGTTCTGTAGCCAAACATTTTTATTTTTGGAGTCTCAAACTGGTTTTTTATAATTATGTTCAGAGAGACTTTTTACCTTATTCAGCCATCATTCGCTCTTACTAAAAAGTACTTTCTAAAATCCTGCTTAGAAAAAAGATTCTAATCATCCTTTAGAAAAGACTTGTGAGTGAGGTGAAAGAGTTTCAGAACAATGAATTATTGTTTACAACCAGCTTTCAGAAGTCTTGCTTCTTGAGGAGTGTGAATAATTTAACTATTCCATGAATGTAAGCATTATATAGAAAAGGTCCAATATTTTATTGAAATTAGATGAACATATAACATATAACATTAGATAGAAATATATAAACATGGGAACACAACAGAAACATATAAACATTATATAGAAATATTGTACAGAAATGTTATAGAAAAGAGCCCACAAATAAACTTAATATAGAAAAGATATACACATTATATAGAAAAGGGCTAATATTTTACTGAGATTAGATGAGCATTTAATTTTTTATATATTTGTTGTGATCCACAAAACAAAATGTTAATAATAATAGCTACCAGTTAGACACACTCTACTATTTATCTTTTGTGATGAAATATTGTATGTTCTGATTCTTTTTTTTGTATAATTATATATAATTTATTTAAAACTTTTTATTTTGAAAAATTTTAAACCTAGAGAAAAGTAGCAAAAGCAACATATGAACAACTATGTATCCTTCACCTAGATTCAATAACTAATAGCAATTCACCACATTTTCTTTCCATATGTATATACACTATTTTCCTCTCAACTATGGGAAAGTTAGAGACATCATGACATTTCACCCCTAAATACATTAGTACATTTGTTCCCAGAACAAGGACATTCTTCTTTAACACTGCAATATTATTATACCCAAGAATTTTAGTTAAAAATATTCTTAATTGTCCCCAAAATGTTTTTTTTAAAGATTTTATTGGGGAATTGGGGGAGGGGAACAGCGCTGGGGGATTGGGGGAAGGGGAACAGACAAGTTGCTGTCCTTTTGTTCTTCAGTCTAGTTGTGGAGGACGCTGCTTCACTGGCCCATGTTGGTATTATGATTGCACTCTTCCTGGGTCAGGGAGTCACTTGCTGGCCATTGGACGGCTGCTCACGGTGGCTCACAGCAGCTCACGAAAGCTCACACCCGCTGCCAGCCAGCCCCAGTGCAGGCAGCACAGCTCCAGGTCAAGCTGTTGTTCATCATCTTAGCTGTAGAGGGCGCAGCATCACTGGCCCTAATATGGGATCCGAACCGAAGTCCTGCTGCTCAAAGCTGGCATCCCAAGCCAATGCGCCACTAGGCTGGCCCCCCAAAATGTTCTTTATAGCTGTTTAATGTTTTAAATACAGTATCCAATCAAGAATCACATAATGCATTTGGTTGTCAGGTTTCTTTCGTCTCCTTTAATCTAGAAGAGCCCTGTTGCCTTTTGTTTGTTTTTCATGAAATTGTCATTTCTGATTATGTTTTTTGATAAAGCATTATACAACAATAAAACTAGACAGCATTGCCAAGAACAACTATTTCAGGGCTCTTGACATCAACCAAAGGCATACAACAAACTGAGAAACAATTATTCATGGAAAAGAAAAAACCCACTGAATGTGAGGCAAGAACAGTGGAAGTCTATGGTATTTTCACCTGGGGCTTTCCCCAGCCACCCTTGCCCCCAACCTGGATCTGAGCAGAAATGTACAGGGCACTGCAGAACAAGAAAACCAGCAGCTTCCCTGCCAGAGGGGGCTCACTTGGTTTGGAGCAGAGTGTGGAAAAACCTCACACCCAGTGGTGTTGTCAGTAAAAGTACCAATTTTGTTGAAAAATAAATGGGGAAGACCAATGGCTTAGGTAGCCTGAGGTTGCAGACCTGGTTGGGGCAAGCAGTGACCAGCAGACTAGCCTGGTTTTAACAGAGAGGTGTGTGAAATGACAAAGGCACAGAGGGCTCTGGTAAGCTCTGCCTTCCTGTATGTACTCAGGAGAGACTAGAGAAGGCCCACATAACCCACGTGTTCCTGGCTGAGCGTGAGAGTGTGTGCCCTTGCAGAGGGGGAGAGGGTTGCTCTGGCGGGAAGTAAAAACCAGGGCAGTCCGGAAAACTCACTGATTAATTCAATGGCAACACTTTTTTTAAAGGTTATTTAATTTGGATGAAAAGGCCATGATCGGATTATATAATTTCTTCTATTTTTGTAAATTCTGTATAATTTCTAAATATTTAACCTAGGAATACACTAGAATAGAGAATAGTTCTTAATCTCTGAATTGTGACTCTCTGAAATCTCTTTTCCCACCTGCAAAGTAGAACTCCTAGTTACTACTACTACTTCTTTAGTTTTAGGGCAATAGTATCAATAGAGAACTTTGGAATGTTAATAATAGCTAATATTTATTGAGCACCTATTATTAGCCTGACTCTGTGCTGACTTTACACGTTTTATGTCATTTAATTCCACAATGACTCTATGGTTATATTACCTCCATTTCCAGGTGGGGAGACTGGAGCTTAAACAGAATAAATAACTTTTCCAAGGTTACAACAGATAAGAAGTGGAGTACATGGAATGCAACTTGAGGCAGTCTGATTTATGAATTCATATTCTTTTTTTTTTAAGATTTTTATTGGGGAATTGGGGGGATGGGAACAGTGGTGGGGAATTGGGGGAAGGGGAACAGACAAGTTGCCGTCGTTTTGTTCTTCAGTCTAGTTGTGGAGGACGTTGCTTCACTGGCCCAAGTTGGCACCATCATTGCACTCTTCCCGGGCGAGGCAGATCAGTCGCCGGCTTCTGGACGGCCACTCACTGCGGCTGCTGGCCGCTCACGCTGGCTGCTGGCTACATACGGTAGCCCATGGCAACCCACTGCCACAGGGGCTGCAGCCTACGCCGTCGCCAGCAACTCACGGCAGCCCAGCTCCAGGTTGAGCTGTTGTTCAGCATCTTAGCTGTGGAGGGCAGTGTCACTGGCCCTCACATGTGGGATCCGAACCGGGGCCCTCTGGCGTCCCAAGACAGTTCTTAATCATTGCGCCACTTGGCCGGCCCTATGAATTCATATTCTTGAATACTATGTTTTATTTTCAGATGATGGTACTATAGAATATGAAGTATTTTTCTATAACTATAATACAAATGACCTTATGTAGAGTTATTCGTACATTAAGCAGGTATATACTTTAACTTTCTCAAACAGATACAGAAGTATATAATAATATAACGATCTTCATGTACTTGTATGTACCCATCACACAGCTTTGAGCTTTTTCTATAAATGCTGAAATTACTGCTTGCTATGCTAATTTTTATTATAAAAGGGAAATAATTTTAGACAGACTTTTGTAGGGTAAACTTTATAACTTTTAAATTTGCAATAAAAATTTCAATAATGGATTTTACTAACTTGTTATTCAGTAGACATTTCCTTTTGGAATGGACACACTATTAATATGTTTTCAAAAGTAGACAACTTAATGAAAACAATGTGAAGAGTAGGAGGAATGGGCAGGTGGAAATATGCGGTGATTATTTTAGCATAATGGAGCAAATAACTAGAGTGCAGCAGGGCGGAGCTCGGTTTGGTATTGCTCACCCTCTTTCTTTAAGGTGTTGCCTATGGACTCAATGGGTTTGTCAGTGACCCATGGGCTAGTTTTTTATTTTTAATTTTTAAAATTTTATTGGGGAACAGCCATGGATATTGGTTACACATTGCTTTCATGCTACAATGGCATATTTGACTCTTTTAGGGAGGGTGCAGCACACAGTGGCCCATGCGGGGATCGAACCAGCAACCTTGGTGTTATCAGCACCATACTCTAACCAACTGAGCTAACCAGTCATCCCCTACCCCACAGTTTTTTATTTTTTTAAAGACTAAGTTTTAGAGCAGTTTTAGGTTCACAGCAAAAAAATTCAGTGGAGAGTACAAAGAGCTTCCATATATATATATGGATATATATATATATATATCACCCTGCCATCCACCCATGCACAGCCTCCCCCACTGTGGACATCCTCCACTAGAGTGGTTCACTTGTTACAATCGCTGAACCTACACTGACACATCATTGTTGCCCAGTCCATAGTTTACATCAGGGCTCGCTCTTGGTGATGTACCTTCTATGGGTTTTGAGAGGCGTATAATGACATGTATGTACCATTATAGTGTTATACTGAGTAGTTTCACTGCTTTAAAAACCTAGTCTTTTTGTTTATAGTCTTTTGTTTATAACGCTTTCTCTCTTATACACATCAGTTCTGTTCTTTCTTGTATTTCTAATAATCATGTCATGGTTTTCAACAACTTTGGGGGTGGGTAGGTAACTGACAACCAGTTGTAATTACTCTAACCTCTGCTCAATGATATGCAACAGAGGTGTGGTGGCTTGTGGAACTGGAAGGAATTAGTAGTGTGATCATACCTCATTCTTTAGGCCACCTACAGAAATATTTTGTGTTGTACAGAGCATTTAAGTGCTTTATTTGAAATTTTAGATCCCTGGACTAGGATGGGCTATTTTAGTCCATATGTTTCTGTAATAGTCCTTAAATTCCCCATGTGAGATCTATTTACAATAACTCTGGCTCCTGACAGCCCATTTCATAGTTCTGCCTTCTCTTTGGCCTCATACTTTTGCTGTACATTTCAATAATGAATGTCATTGGTAAAGCTTTGATTTATTTCTGGGAAAGTCTTCCTGGATTTTCTGCCTGGTTTCCTCAAGAGGTTGTAAACTGTACATATCCAGATTATTTTACTTTGTTTGACAAATTGTTTGCATTAAATGAATTTAGAATAATATTGGTTACTAATATCTGACTTGCTTCTCTCCTAGGCATCTGGACTTCAGTTTGCCTGAAAACTTATAATGTGCATTTTGATTATCCCTATAACTTATACTACTTAGCCCTTTAAAATATTCATTGTCTTTTGCTTTTCAAGAAAACTCAAAATCATGTGAATTAGGCTATCTTCTTTGACTTCTTAGTCTGTAGTGGGCGAATCCACTGCTTAGAGTAGAGCTTCAGACAGTATCCTTCTATCTATAATACAGGTTCCCATTTACACAGAGCTTTAATGATCCTGAAAATTCTGTTCAGCTAGAGTTATTGCTCAGTTTTAATATAACTTACAGATTGCTTTTATACAATATGTGGAACTTTCAGGTGACTTTAAATGGGTTGTTTTTCATTTTTAAGGTCTTAGAAAAGACAGTGTCAAACATCAATCAAGAACTCAGATCCTCAGGCTAGAAGCTCCAATACTAGCTCTAAATTTATAAGCCAAATGGTTCTAGGAAAAGTGAGCTTTACTTTTTCATTTGCATAAAGGAGGTAATAATATTAAATTCATTAAGTTGTAGCTAGGATTAATTGAAATATGCATGCAAAGCCCTTAATGTGGACTTTGTGATTCCTCTTGGAGCCAGACTGAAAGACTCTTAACGCCTCCCAGAAAGGAGGTGATGGCGCCATCCCACTTCCAGCATCGGGGAGGCACACCAGCCTTGACACCACAGCTTTGTATCACTATTGGAGTGGTTTCAAACTCCACCCCACCCAGCCCCTAAATTTGTGTAACATGTTTTCATTGGAAGTTTTTAAGAAGGTCCAATACAAAATTGAAGTAGAAATGGGTATATATCCCTGTCACCCCTTAACATGGGTACCCTCTCTCCTTCTTCTGGGATCCCCAAAGGTGTTCCATATAATCAAGTTTGAAACTGTCATCTCTACTTCTGGGATGAAAATTTTGCCTGACAACAGAACATGTTAGAAGAACTGGTCTTCGTTAATTAAAAGGCTAATATGGTCTGGTCAGATTCCATGAAAACTGCCCTCAGTTTTGCTCTTGTGAGGTTAATTTGGGTTATATTGTGTTTAAAAGAATGTAAGCTGGAGCTAGAGAAAGATGCTATTGCCTCTCTTCAGAGTGTAGTCAAGCGCTTTAACCATTCTGAGAATTGAATGTAACTGTAAAGGTGATAATGGCCGTTGTCAGGCCTTTGTTTAATTTTTTTCCCCACACACAACCTTACGTTTCAACAGGGCTAGTTTTTGCTTTGTCTGGCCTAGTGGATACTAGAATAGAATCTGCATGGTAACTTTTAATTTCAGAAATATTTTGTACAAAGCTTCCCACATCTGCTATTGTAATGTCCTTATGAACACACATAATTTTCCTCAAGGACCTCTGGCTTTGGTCCTAGCAGTCTAGAGGCTGTAAAATGTGTACTGCCAGCTATATCATAGGACATGCCTATACAATGAGCGAAAGGCAGATCCTCCCATAGAACCAAATGACATAATAAGGACTCCCATAGGTCTCAAAGATCCCATCAAAATTCTTGGATGGAATTACTTACACTTGGGTAATGGAAGTACAGCTGCATTTTCAATAATTTAAAAAGATACTCGTTGAAATACTGGCAATGGCAGAGCAAATTAAAATTTTAATATAATTTTTGGTTACACAGTATTTTTGTGGAAAATGCAGTATTTTTATGGAAAATACCCATAGTCCCTTCTCAAAATTGATACAGTGAAAGGAACCTTGGTTGGAGATTGAGAGCTGAAAAGAACTCAGTTCAAGCACTAGATCCTTTATTTAATAAATATGTGACCTTGGGCTAAATAGTGTTTCTGATCCTCAGTTTCTTCTGTAAATGAGCCTAATAGTCTCTCTACTTCATCTGCTTTTTGTGAGATTTGAATGACACATGTATCAGCTGTAAAATACTCTATACATAAAGTATATTAATTATATGATTTCCACGGTACAAAACTTAGAATCATAAAATCATATATTTGAAAGGAACAGTAGAGGGCATCCAATATATGCATCTTTTCTGAAACATTTATAAATAATTGACTCATGTTTGGATATTTCCAGTGATAGGCCCATACTCTCTAGGATGCAGGCTATTCTGTATGTGGCAAGTGTGCCAGGCTGGGTTCCTCAGGAAGCAGACTCAGAGGGGGAAATTAGGGTGCGGGGCATAAGTGCCCTTGGCATCATCACCTGAGGAAGGGAGGGCAGGAGGCAGGATTGGGCAGAGGGAGAAGGTAAGCTGTCGTGCAGGCCCGGTGAAAGCTTCAGCTGAACCTGCATGAGCTCTGGACTGCAATGGCCCTTCAGAGTTGACATGAGTTTGGGCTAAGAGGGCTGGGGTTTTATGCCCCCTTATGGACCAGTCACTGCATTTTGAACAAGTCAATTTTCTTCAGCTCTGGCAACCCTCAAAGATGGTTAAAAGCTGAAGACCATCGTCTCCTGCAACTCAAGGAATAAGCCTTTCCTTCCTCGAGAGGGATCTGGGCATGACAGCATCCACCAGATCAGCCCTTCAGATAAAATACTGTCTTATATTGAGTGGAAGTCTTCCTCATTATGTCTGTTATGTAAGCTACTCTCTTTGGAGTCAATTCCAAGTCTTACCAACATTTTCTAACATAATTATTTACTATATTCTGGCAGCACAATTGCTATAATATACACATGTATATATTTCACATATACATAAATAATATATAAAAATATATACAAAAGGTTCAAATGTATGTTTATATTTATACACATATTCATATACATATATCATATACAGTTGACCCTTGGACAACATGGGTTTGAACTGTGTGGATCCACTTATACTCAGATTTTCTTTCAATAAATATATACAGTATTATAAATATATTTTCTCTCTATGATTTTCTTAATAACATTTTTTCTCCAGCTTAATTTATTGTAAGAATTAGTAGTTAAGTTTTTGGGGAGTCAAAAGTTATATGTGTACGATGTCAGAGGGGTAGTAGCCTTGGGGGGGGGTTATTCACTTTGTGAGGGGTATAAATGTCTAATCATTATGTTGTTTTGTACACCTGAAACTAATATAAAAAAATTAAGTTAAAAAAGGTTATATGTGGATTTTTGACTGCGTGGGCATTGGCGTCTCTAACCCCCATGTTGTTCAAGGGTCAGATGTATACATATATTGTTAAAACAGGTACTTTGAGGAGTCTGAGAATATGTTGTTAACAATTGGGTGAAAGATGTTCAACTATACTTAACACCTAGCTTTCAGTAACCATAATGATGTCGCTTATTGTAGACAATAAAATGAGACTGCTCTCCCAGGAGAACCACATTGGGAGATCATGAATTCTGTTTTGGACTTGTTTAGTGTAAAGCCCTCTCAAGATGTCCAGTGAAAATGCTGTGTAGGCATTTGAATGTACTCGTATATATCTGGAGTTTTGAAGAGAAGTTTACCTACATTCAAGGTAAATAATTGACAGTTGGTGTTTGTATAGTAATTGAAGCTAGGGGTAACATTTCCGTTGCTTCCTGCATGTCACAATAAATGAGCTGGGTTTCCCCTTTCCGTGATAGATTTTTCATTTATGAGGGCTTTTCCTGGTCTGCTTTGCTGTATTAGTTTACCTGCAGAGCTCCTGAGGCATCTGGGTGTGCAATCCCTGGCGTAGGGTGTGGGAGAAGAGGACCCATGACTGAGTCTTGAGGAAGTCCAATGTTTAAAGGCTGGTAGATGAAGAGAGGTGTGGAGCTGAGCTAGAAAAGGAGTGGCCAGAGAGGTAAAAAGGTGTAGCCATGGAAGCAAGGGGAGAGAGAAGTGGTCTGCAGTGTGGGATTCTTCAGAGAAATGTTGCCTGTTGGAATGGAGATAATTATGATCTAACAAAGGGTGGTTTTGGTGGGAGTGGAAGCCAGGTGGAGTGGGTTCAGGAGCGAATGAGGGGTGAGAAAACAAGGGAAAGAATGTGCACTGTGCTTGTGAGAAGTGTAGCTTTGAAGGTGAGGACAAAGGTGGGCATCAGCTGGAGGGAAGTGAGGCTGTGTTGAAATGGGGGGTTGAAGATGTGAGCCTGGGAAGGGAATGTGAGCAAGAGAAATCGAAATACGCCCCCATACGTAAATGCTTTAAGTTTCTGCTTTCACTCTCAGGTGGTTTCAACTATATTCTGAAACATTAGAGAATGAAAAAATGAAAGGTGTTAATGATTTATTAAAAACAAACATAACCAGAATAGTTGGGTAATGGACAACTTGTATTAGATTGTACAGCTCAAATTCAAATGGAGGATAAATATAAGATAAAGAACTTTCTCCTTGGATTATTCGGTGCAATGCTTCCTACGCTCATTTTGCTTTTAATTAAGAAAATCTTGTCTGGCATGCTACTTAATTTATTTATTGTTTATAAAGAAGTTTTTTAATTTAAGTCTCACTTGTTATCCAGATAAACAATGTCTTTGACAAAAAGGAGAGGAGGTATTTTTATATGATCCTAGTGCCAAGGTGGATTGTCTATGTGACTGATACACTACTTCTCAAAACTGTTATTTCCTTATATATGGGATAGGAATAAAAGTATGGATTTTTTTCATAGAAACATTTCACACATTCTTTTGGTGAGCGTGTATATCATGGGTGGCCCTGCTCTAGTCCCCTTCTGCTCAGGGGAGGCACGCAAGCCCCAGGACAGTTCGCCTAAGCATTCCTGACTCCCCTGGGAGTGTTTCCAGGCCTTGGCAATATTTTACGACCTTGTGCCACTCCACTGGGTGCTTCCATCTGTCCTTGGCATGGTTTGGTAGCTGCTGGAGATGTTGCCAAACCCTACCAGTTTACTGATGGTTTGTCTAACTCCAGTTAGAAGGTGCTCCAGAGTCCAGTTTTCCCCCCAGGCCATGGCTCAAAGCCCTCAGGGTGTGATGATTTGTGGTGGAATGAGGGAATGGGGATGAAGAACTTTCTCTCCTTTTGTGTTAATATCTGTTAGAGGGCTCATAGAGCAAATTATTTTAGGCCTCAACATATTCTGAGGGAAACCTCTTTTTATTGATTATGGTTCTTTTGTCCTTAGTGTCAGATGTATGTGCTCAGGGGCTACACTAGAGTTTCTTCCCCTATATTTATCTTCTACCAGAAGGGCTATAAGAACCAAAGAATTACATTTTTAACAACGTCCAAACAGGGTTGTGATTCTCATTTACCACCCCCCCTCTTTCTCTCATCATCTATTCCTCCCTCTCTCCCTCCCTCCCTCCCTCCCTCCATTCTTCCCTTCCTTTCTTCCTTCCTTTCATTGAATGTTTGTGTCCCTCAGAATTTATGTGCTGAAATCCTTATCTCCAAGATGACGGTATTAGGTGGGGTCTTTGGGAGGTGATTAGGTCATGAGGGCAGAGCCCTTGTGAATGAGATTAGTGCCTTTGTAAAAGAGGCCTGAGAAAGCTCCTTTGTCCCCTTTCCACCATGTGAGGTTACATTGAAAAGATGGCCATCTAGGTGGGCTCTCACCCAACACTAAATCTACTGGCACCATGATCTTGGACTTCCTAATCTCTAGAACTGTAAGAAACAATGTTTGTTGTTTATAAGCTACTGAGTTTATGGTATTTTTTTGTACTAGTCCAAATGGACTAAGATTCTACTTATCTATGTATCTATCTGTCTCTTACCTATTCATCCATTCACTGCATGATAATTTATTTTTATTGTGTACCTGTCATGTGCTAGGAACTGGGGATACAGTGGTGAGCATGGCAAACTTGGTCCTGAACTTCAAGGAGAAGGAGTCATTAATCAAATGTTTACACAAATATGTAATTATAAACTGTAACAGAGACTCAAGGACCATGTGAGATTGTTTAACAAGAGCTTCAGATCTGGGGTGGTAAGGTCAGGGAAGACTTTTCTGAGAAGGAAACCTTGAGCTGAAAGCTAAAAGGTGAACTGATATTCTAGGGCTATTGGAGGTGGGCATGTATTTTGAATTATTTCCTAAAGTAGGCTATCAGAAGTGAAATTTCTGGGTCAAAGTTTATGCCTTTAAAAATTATTTAGATGTCTTCTCATAATTTTGCCTCTAATTTTTTATTTTTAAAATAATTTAAAAATTCATGAAAAATTATAATTCAAACTTTCAGAGCAGTTGCAAATACAGTTCAAAGACCTCGTTTTCCCCTTGAACCACTTAAAAGTAAGTTTCCAACATGACGCCTCAGCATCCTAGAATATTTTATGTCTACTTCCTTCAAATAATGGCACTCTTTTATACAAGCACAATACGAAATTCAAATTCTGAAAATTAACATTGATTCATTAGTACCATTTAATCCTTAGATATAGTCAAGTGTTGCCAGATTCCCTAATAGGGTCTTTTGTAACAAGGATCCAGTTGAGAATCATGTTTTGCATATAGTTGTCAGGTCTCTTTAGTAGGCTTCCGTCTAGAACCTTTCCTCAGTCATTCCTTGACTTTTATGACCTTGACTCTTGAAGAGCACTGGCCAGTTATTTTGTAGAATGTCCCTCCCATTGGATTTGTCTGATGTTTCCTCATGATCATGTTCAGGTTATGCATCCCTGGCAGGAATAGCACACAAGCGATGCTGTGTTCTTATTGCATCCTATCAGGTGACACAAGATTTCAGTTTGTCCCATTACTAACGATGCTCACATTAGTCACTTGATTAAAGTAGAGTCAATAGAATTCTCTCCTAAAAAGTTACTCCTTTCCCCTTGTAAATTAATAAATACTTTAAAACTATGAAAATATCTCATTCTTTATAAAATGTCCAGTTTCTTCATTTTCTTATTTATATCAGATTGGACTCAATGTTTATTATCTTATACAATTGGTTGTAAACCACTGCTATCATTATTTATTCGATGCTCAAATTATTACATATTTGGCTGGCTTTTGTGTCCTTTTGACATTTCTTCACTATTCCTTGAGCACTTTCTTTCTTTCTTTTTTTTCCAAAGTGGTGAGAGAGCAGTTTATTAGAAGAAACAGTACACTTCAAAGAAATAGAAGGGAGCCCGAGCAAAAGAAGGAACTCAAAAGGCCTGTCTGAGCACTTTCTTACTTTCTGGTACAAGAAGTCCCAGGCCCATCATGTGCTTTCTTATCCCAGCCCTGGAATAAGTTCATTTCTCAAAAGAGCTCTGTTCCTTTCATTGGAGAACAGTATTTAGGAGCTACGACCTGGGCACTAAGTGTGCTCATTTGATGGGTTTCACTGCTCCTAGGCCTTCTCAGTGACAGAGCTAGGGACACACACCTACCCACCCACTTATTTTTATATCTGTCTGTTTGAAAACCATGAGTTTACACTAATATCCCCAATTCTAATCCAATGCCATACAGTTTATTCTAATTTTCTCTTTCCGTATTTGTAATTTTCTTCTCTGACAATGAGTAATCTGGCTCCCATTATCTTAACATATTTATTTATTTATTTATTTATAAGATTTTATTGGGGAATTGGGGGAGGGAACAGCATTGGGGGAGTCAGGGAAGGGGAACAGACAAGTTGCTGTCCTTTTGTTCTTCAGTCTAGTTGTGGAGGACGTCACTTCACTGGCCCATGTCGGTATTATCATTGTACTCTTCCTGGGTAAGGCAGTTGCTCGCCGGCCATTGGATGGCCACTCATGCTGGCTGCCAGCTGCTCACGCTGGTTGCCAGCTACTCACGGTAGCTCATGACAGCCCACTGCAGCAGGGGTTGCAGCCTACACTGTTGCAGGTGACTCACAGCAGCCCAGCTCCAGGTCGAGCTGTTGTTCACCATCTTAGCTGTAGAGGGCAGCATCACTGGCCCTCATGTGGGATCCGAACCAGGGCCCTACTGCTCAGAGCTGGCGTACCAAGCCAACTCTTAACCAATGCACCACTCAACTGGCCCCTACTTATTTATTAATACTCCTGTATGTAACCAATATCTCATTGCCTCCTTCCCTCTTGTGGATGCCCTCCTCAAACAAATCAGGCAATGGCACCCTGAGCTAATTACTAGAACTTCCACCCCTCAACGTGGACACCCTCTTTATCTTGCTCAGCATCTGACATCCTGCACCAGCTGCCTGTCTCCAGTGTGCACCCTCCTTATGCCTTATGTGTTGACACTCAGTGCTTTCCCCTTCCCATCCCATACACACCCTTCTTATTTCTGCTCAGGCTCCAATGTTTTGCTCTGCTCTGCCCTCCGTGTGGATGCCCCTTCATTCCTCTCGGGTTCCGACTTCCCATGTCAGGGAGCCTTTGTGCAGCGATGCTCTCCCATCCTGCTTACACTCTGTCATCCTGCTTCGAGCCCCCGTTCTGGGTGATGCCCTGCTTACAGTGTTTAACTTCTGACATCTCGTGCAGAGCCACCTTTTATGTGTAGACATTTTCCTCACCCTTCATGAGGTTTAACGCCCAAGGCTTGCTGCCCCTTCCTGCCTGGACACCCTCTTCACCCTGATCAGGCTCTCATACCTTACTCTCTGCAGCTTGGACCTCCCTCCTATTCACAGATCTCCCACTCTTTTGCCATTGTATAATATTTCTTTCTAGTCTTTTCTTTATGCATTAAAAAATATTGCTAGTGGCCAACTACAGCTCTTTTTTCATCCTCTTTATGCAGCACACTTTTTCTCAAATTCTTAAGAATATTTCATAAATGTAACTTTAAATGACGTTACATGGATATGACATTATTTGTTGACAATTTACTACCTTAGGATTTGTTTGCAAGTTACTGCCTTAGGATAGACTTCTAGAAGAGGAGCTACTAGGTCAAAAGTACCAACATTTTTAAGATTCTTGATATTTTCTTTCTTTTTATAAATTTTATTGGGGAACAGTGTTTTTTTCCAGGACCCATTAGCTCCAAGTCAAGTAGTTGTTTCAATCTAGTTGTGGAGTGCGCATCTCAGTGGCCCATGTAGGGATCAAACCTACAACTTTGGTGTTATGAGCCTGCGCTCTAACCAACTGAGCTAACCAGCCACCCCAAGATTCTTGATATTTTCAAATAGACATTTCAGAAAGGTTATTCATTCAACTATTCCTAAATGAATTTATAAATGTAATGCTATGCCAATAAAAAGTATTGTCAGGTTTTTAAAAAAGAGTGAAACAAGTTGATTGTAAAGTTTAGAGGAATAAACAAAGAATGGCCAGGGCCAGAAAGGGGCTCAGTTGGTTAAGAGTTTGCTGAAGAGTGCGAGCTCTGAGCAACAGGGCCACAGGTTCGATTCCCACATTGGCCAGTGACTCTGCACCCAAGCTGAGCTGCCACTGAGCTGCCAACAGGTGGCAGGATGGCTCAGCTGGTGAGAGCACGTGCCCCTAACAATAAGACTGCCTGTTCTGTGGTGGGCTATGCCCACCCACAACTAACACTGAACTCAGCACCTTGAACAGAGCTGCCACCTGGATGGCTCAGTGGATAGAGCATGTGCTCTTAACAACAAGGCTGCCGGTTAGACTCCCACATGGGATGGTGGCTATGCCCATCCGCAACTAAGACTGAACTCAGCATCTTGAGCTGAGCTGCCACCTGGATGGGCTCAGTGGATACAGCGTGCACTCTTAACAACAAGGCTACTGGTTCGACTCCCGAATGGGATGGTGGCTATGCCCACACGCAATTAAGACTGAACACAGCACCTTGAGCTTGGAGGCCACGAGCTGCTGATGGGTAGCCCGATGGCGACTGGTGCCCTCCACAACTAAGATTGAAGAACAACTTGGCTGGTTCCCTGCCCCAAGTCCCCAACACTGTTCCCCTCCCCCAATTCCCCAGTTTAAAAACAAAAAAAACAAAACAAAACAAAAAACAAAAACAAAGAATGGCCAGAAAAATTCTGAAAGAGAAAAGCAGTGGGTGGATATTGGGAATTAACTCTTATTAGCTTCTCTAAGAGAGTATGATGTTGGTGAATGAATGGACAGACAATCAGAATATCCAGAAATAGAACTAAGTGTATGTTGAAATTTAGTACACAAAAAAGATGACATCTCAAATCAATGTGATGTGTACTGTTAGGATAATTGAACAGCCACATGGAAAAAAAGTATAAATTATATATGTTCCTCATTTCATATACCAGGATACACTGCAAATGTTTCAGTAAGGCAAATATAACAAATGAAACCATGAAAGTACTAGAAGACACCAAAGTTTCTAATATAAACCAAAATTAGAAGCACAAAAAAACTAATAAATGTAATTACATAAAAAATATTTACTGTACCAGAAAATACCATAATCAAATAAAAAGATAAATGACAACTGAGAAAAATGTATTTGCTATTCACCTCAGAGACAAAGGGCTATAAATATAATACATAAAAGAAGAAAATTACCAAAATCCTAATAAAAATTAGCAAAAGATAAGAAAAGTTTACAGCATAAAGGTAACAAGGTAAAAAAAAAAAGTTGACAGAAAAATAATGCCAAATGTCCTTAAAACATATATAAAAGTATTGCTCATAATAAGGGAAATGCATACTAAAAATATGTTCACGTGCTATTTTTTAATTATCAGATTTCCAAAATTCCAAAAGCTTTTGTTGTCAAGGCTGTAAGGAATGCAAAATGGCACAAACTCTATGGCAGGGGACTTGAAATTATCTAGCAAAACTATAAACAACTTTGTCTTTTAACAAGCAATTCCACTTCAAGAAAATGATCCTAAAGATACATTGGTAAAATTATGAAAAGTTTCAGGGAAGTGTGAAAATTGGGGTCACCCAAATGGCCTTTGATAGGGTGCTGGTTGAATATATTATGGTATGTATATGAAGTGTATTGGTAACTACTGCTAAAATAACGCTGTATAACAAACCACCCCAGAGACCTTTGCTGAAGGTAGGTTTTTAAGGAATGCATATGTCGTGTTATAGCAACCCCCCCACATGATGGTAATACATATTCCTTATTTTACACAAATACAATAGTATATACACTTTATTGTACACATGTTACATACATTTTACTTAAAATATATATAAAGGTCATTTTATATTGGTATAGAAAAAACTTCCCCATTCTTTGTTGTAGCTGTATGCTACTGCGTGGATGAATATATCATTATTTATTAAACCAATCTCTTATTGAAGGATATTTAGGTTGTCTCCAATTCTTTATTATTAAAGAAAAGCTTCAATATATTACTATGTATTTGTTCTATGTATGAATGTACAAACACACATACATATGTAATATTGCACATATGTGAATATGTCCTAAGTTACCTCCCTGGAAGTGGAAATTTTCAGCACATTTGAAATTCCCCTCTCATCTAGCACCTCAATGTTAATACTGTTCCTTGATTTCAAATACAGTGAAGCATTAATTCTTTGAAGAATTCCTCTAGGACTCTTATTTTTTAAAGACAGCACAAAGTTGCAATTGAAACTGGAAGCAGTGTGTTTCAGTATCTGTTTTTCAAAATTATCTGTTATCAAGGGAAATGCATACCAAAATTATATTCACATGCCATTTCTTAATGATCAGATTTCCAAAATTCCAAAATTATACAATATTTTGTTGACAAGGCTGTGAGGAATGCAAAACAGCACAAACTCTATGAAGGGGAACTTGAAATTACTCTTTTCATGGGAAAGCCATGATCTATAGAAGTAAATTTATGCAATTATATCCCCCATGTATTTCCATCAGCTCACTTACTGAAATTGAAAAGTGCTTTATTACAATGGATAGAAATTTGGAGATAATGAATCAGTCTGCATAATTAATCAATCTGTATAATGTTGTAAAAGGGGCAATAATAAACTGAACTACATACAAAGCCAGATTTCATCCTGTGAGAAACAAAATGCAGATGGAATAGTTACTACATGTTCAACTCTGGACAAAATTTCCAAATGAGATATAGGTAACATGGAAGCAATAGAGATTTTAAGGAATTTTTAGTGTTTTTTTACCTTGTCTTTCTGAAGGATGACATCATGGGTTGGGGGATATTTAAAGAACTAACACATTAAAAAAATAGAATGGATGTAGGCAGTTACTATGAAGAAAGAAAAATGGTTCGTAGCACAAAAAAATATCTTAGATGGTTACGCAGATTTAAGAAAGAAAGTGATCAAGACTCAGATGATGCCTGAACAACACAGAATCATATAAGAAAAGTAGGAAAAAGTAATCAATATAAGAATACAGACTTTGAAACCTAAAGTGTAGTCTGATAGCCAAGAATTCTCATCAAAACTCTTGTTAGCATGAGTTTCCCCTTATTTTCTTATAGTAGCAATGTGTATTTGTATACTTGTGTATGTGTGCATCTATTCTTTCATTCCCTCAGAGAACTGGTAAAATTTTGCTCTCCAGTTGTTACATGTCTTGGATGCATGTTCTTTCCTCTATGTAATATATATAGTTTTTAAACTATATTTCTCTTTTTCATGCAATCATTTTTCCTGTAATTTAAAGCCATGAAATTGCATTGCTTTTCATTCTCGGTGCATTAAGCCCTCATAGAAAGACTTTTATTTTCTTATTTGTGGAAATTTCTTACTGTCACATTTTGGAATTCTTCCACACAATAAGCAGTTGTGTAGTGTTGGCCAGTATCCAAGAATCTAGTTCTAAAGAAATGTACCCTTCACTGTGTGTCCCCCATTTCCTCTTGACCTGACCTCTCTTTGACCTGGCTTGACTTATCTAAGTGTGCTTGTGGGGCCCACTTGTTTTCTGCTTGTGACCCAGCACACACATAGACACAGATCTCTGGGGAAGGTTATCATGTTGCCTTTTTTGGGGGATGGTTATGAAGGTACAATGAAGAAGTTGGAGGGTAATGGTAAGATTTTGGTAGATATTGTAGAACGAATTGGTTAATTAAAATGGTGAGCTTCTCATTGTATTCTGAGTAGGCGACATGATGTATTCACTTCTTTCCTTTTTATGTGGCAAGTGGCTACTCTTGTACACAGGAGAGAATAGTCCACGTCTCTTTTGTTTCCTGTCCTCTGATTCAGTCTATTTTATATTGCCAAGAACCACAAAAGGCTGGAGCCGTTGTTTGATGACATAGTTCATGGAGTTCATTTGGGAATAGGGGCAGCCAAATGCTTCCAAAAAAGGAGGTAGTGCAGTTTCCACCAGCCCACCAATGTCAGCCTACCTTTTGTAACAACTTACTTCCCTTCTCAAAACTGCAGATGAAATACAGAACGCTCTCCAAGTTCTGTCATTACCAGCATCTCCAAAAAACAAGGTTTCTTTTGGTGACCCAGCACTGTATTAATTTTTTTTGCCAGGCAGAATACTTCTCTGGCCTTCTGTGAAGGTCTTTTTTCTCTCCAGTCAATCCATAGATTCCTTTTCCTGTGGTGCTGCCTGGAATATCTAGGATTTATGATGAATTTAATTTTCGCCATCACATCACCTCCCTTCCCTCTTTTCCTCCCTCCCTCCCTCCCTCTCTTCCTTCCTTCTTTCCTTCCTCACTCCCTTCCTTTCTTTTATTCAATACATATTAAGCTCTATTTGCTTAGCACCATACCAGGTACGGAGGATACAGTGGTGAAATGTAAGCTACAGCTTAGAAGAGAATAAAGATACTTTAAAAATTAGTAAATTATAGTTGCAATATGCACTACAAAGGGGAAGTACAAGGTAATGTAAGTGTGAATGATGGGATGAAGTAACCCACTCGTGGAAGTGACACTTAAAGGGAGACCTGGAGAGTGAGTAGAAATGACAGAGAGGAAGGGTATGATGGTAGGGTCAGAGTCCATGGGAGTTTTTTTCAGGCACAGAGAATGGAATGTGCAAAGGCCCTAAGACCTAAAGGAACAGCAGTGACCCAAGAAATCATACAAAGGCTAGTGAGGCCTGAATTCAGGGTGAGTGAAGTGAGTCTGAGATGTTATAGAGAGGCCAGATGGCCCAGGTGAAGAGCCATTGTCAGGCTAAGAGTTTAAGGTTCATCCTGCTGTAATAGGGTGAAATTTAGGGTTACAGTAGGGCTCGTGTGAGATGGAACTAAACACAGACACGGTGCCCACAGATATTTAAGAGGGATAAACTCTTGTTCTAATGTTGTCAGCAGTTTTATTTCTAAAGGTGAAACCAGCAATTTAACTTCTTTGTTCTGGGAAGAACTGTTTTAGAATCTCCATCGTGACTGTATAAGATACATTGGTATTTACTCTTCCAGGGAAGTGTAATGGGAGATATTTTTGCCCAGGGAGTCACCTCATTCTGGGTCTATAGAGAGCCATGCTGCTTTCCTAATGATCTCAGGCTTGTGGATTTAAAGACAGGAGGATGAAGAGTTGACCCACTTTCATAGGAGCCATGGGATTTCATGGGAGGAAGACGATAATGATCTCTTAGAGTTCAAAGTTGTTACACCCTATCTAATAGATTAGGGCAGCCCCAACAGAGGCTGTTGAATAGGAAAGAATGAAGAGAGTCCTCCCCCTCTCCCCGAAAGAATGTGTCGGTGATGTATGGTCTGGCTCAGAACACAGAAGGCACTTGTATGTGCTCTGAAGGCGAAGGTTTTGATACAAGGAAGTGGGGGCTTATGTAACTGTTGGAAGGTCTGCATGAGCAAAGGGCAGGAGAGCTGCATTGGTGATCTCATCCTGCAGCAGTGATTTCAGCGATTTTCAAAGAAGCTCAAGTTCCTTTGATCCTCCTTTTGCTGGCGAACATGTCTGGCTGCAGCTGCCTGCAGAGGGTAACAACCTCTCCTTTTCTTCTGCCTTGTAGATCCCTAGCAAGTGCCTCTCATGGGTGGACTCTAACCTGTAACCACACAGGGAAGGGGACTCTGGAAACATAGTTCCTGGTTTCTCTTCTGCGATGTAAAGGAGACCTCCGAAGAGGGTGGCTGTGATGTCAACTTGACCAAGAGACGATCCAACACAGGTGATGACTGTGGCTCAAGAGCAACGTCTTGGCTGTTGTGAGGGAAAGAAGGCTCCTAGGTTAACAGGCTGCCACTCTGACAGTGCAGCTGTGTCTTGAGACTTCCTGTATTAGTAAGGATTCTCCAGGGAAACAGAACCTACGTGTGTGTGTATGTGTGTGTGTGTGTGTGTGTGTGTGTGTGTGTGTGTGTGTGTGATTTTGATTGATTTACTTTAAGGAATTGGGTTAGGCTGGAGACTCAGGGAAGAGCTAATGTTCCAGTTCAGCTTTGAAGACTGTCTGATGGCACAGTTCCTGCTTGATTCAGGGAAGTCAGTCTTTTGTTCTAGTCAAGCCTTCAACTGATTAGATGAGGCCCACCCACATTATGGGGGACAAACTGCTTTACTCAGACTCCACTGATGTACGTTAATCTTGTACAAAAACACCCTTATGTTTGACCAAATATTTAGGCACTGTGGCCCAACCAAGTTGACACATAAAATTAACCATCACACTTCCCCTTCCTCATTTATACCTATAAATTACTCCACTGGTAGATGCTGTTTTGGAATAAACACAGTTTTACATCAGTGTGCCCTAAACTGAAAAATCATGATCTTTTTATGTATATATAGTTCAGTTCAGCCCTTTTAATTAAAAAAGAATGAGGTAATAATTGTTCCCCACCTTTTCCTTAGATTTAGGAAAGAGTAGAGACAGATATCTCTTTGTGCTGTACCTCTCAATATTTAATCATTCAATCATTAATTTATTTCTTCAGTCTTTCAACAAATATTTATTAAATATATAGGCACTGAGGATATGCAGTGTTATGGATAAAAAGCCGGTCCAGAAAATAAGATGTTAAGGAAGAGAGCAACACAAGCATTTTGCTATAACTTGTGATAACAAAAAGGAAAATGCAAGTGCAAAAGACATTGGATTTATAAGCCTCTAAGTACTGTTCCAAAAACCTTTATAAAAGAGGAAAATTTTACAAGCAAATTAAACAAACCAAATTTACAAGTCTTAGCAAATCATGATGCCTACATCCATGTTTCCTGAATAATTAAAGTTGGGACAATTGTTTAGTCAAACAATTTAATGTCAACTAATATCACTTGTTTAGAAAGCAGATGCCTTTGTAGAAGAAAGCAGACCCTGAGCCTGCTGAGTGGCTCAGTTGGTTAAGAGCACGAGCTCTGAATAACAGGGTCGCCAGTTCGATTCCCACATGGGCCAGTGAGCTGCATGCTAGCTGAGCTGCCACTGAGCTGCCAACAGGTGGCAGGATGGCTCAGCTGGTGAGAGAATGTGCTCCTAAGAACAAGGTAGCCGGTTTGACTCCCTCATGGGATGGTGGACTATGCACCTAGATCTGAGTGGCCACAAGCTGCTGACCGGCAGCCAGATGGCGCATTCGACTTGGGAGCTGAGCTAGCTGCGCCCTCCACAACTAAGATTGAGGACAACAACTTAGCTGTCCCCCTTCCCCAATTCCCCAACATTGTTCCCCTCCCCCAATTCCCCAATTAAAAAAATTTTTTTTAAATAAAAAGAAAAGAATATCAAACCCTAACACATAACGACTTTTTCACTGCTTCCCCAGGTCCCTTTCTTTTGTAAGATCCTGATCTTACCAACTGTTGTCTTGCCAACTACTGTACTTTTCAGGAGGATAACTGCCCTAGTCAGTGGGGAATTACTATGTCGAGAAGTTGGTGACATGGTAGTTAATGGTCATATGAGAAGGCACATTTCATGGCATCATCACCAACCCTACAGTGTGAATAAAATTAAAACAAAACTGGCAGATTTCTAAGATCCTCACCCTTATATAACCTTCTTTCCTTGGGCTGTGGGTAGAACATGTGACTGTGATGAGACACCCACTCCTGTGATTATATTACAGTTTAGCAATAGGAAGACTACCTTGGGTGGGTCTGAGCTAATTAGGTAAATCTTTGAACAGTAGAGACTTCTGCAGTCATCAGAGAAGGGGAAGTCAGAGTTTCAAAGGGACCTCAGTCACAAAACTTCTAGGAACTATTATAAATTCTGCCAGCAATTAGAATGAGCTTGGAAGTGGATTTTCTCTTCTCAAGCCTCCAGATGAAAAGTTAGCTCAGCTGATACCTTGATTACTGCCTTGTGATACGCTGAGTAGAGGGTGCAGTCATGCTAGTCAGATTCCTGACCTACAAAGCTGTCAGCAAATTAACAGGTGTTGTCTTTTTTAAATTATAGTTGACATTCAGTTTTATTTTATATTAGTTTCAGGTGTACAGCATAGTGGTTAGACATTTATATAACTTATGAAGTGATCCTCCTAAGTCTAGTGCCCACCTGGCACCATAGATAGTTATTACCATATCATTGGCTATATTCCCTATGTTTTACTTTACAGCCCCATGACTATTTTATAATTGCCAATATGTATTTCTTTTTATTTTTAAAAGATTTTTATTAAAATAAAGCTAACATACAATATTATATTAGCTACAGGTGCACATCATAGTTATTCAATAGTATCCACTTAGCACTATATGGAGTTATTACCCCATTATTGATTATATACCCTGTGTTAAAGTAATCACCATGTTAAGTCCAGCAACCATCTGACACTGCACCGTGCTATCACAATATTATTTATCTTTCCCCTCCTTTTAAAATTTCTCAATTACAATTGACATTCGATATTATTTTGTATTAGTTTCAAGTGTACAGCATAGTGGTTAGACATTTATATAATTTAGGAAGTGCTCCCCCTGGCTGGTCTAGTGCCCACCTGGTACTATACATAGTTATTACCATTTTATTGATTATATTCCCTATACTTTATATCCCCATGACTATTTGTAACTACTAATTTGTATTTCTTAATCTTTTCACTTTTTTCACTGAGCACCCCAACTCTCTCCCATTTGGTAGCCATCAGTTCTCTGTATCAATGAGCCTGTTTATATTTTGTTTGTTCATTTATTTTGTTCTTTAGATTCTACTTATAAGTGAAATCATATGGTATTTGTCTTTCTCAGTCTGACTTATCTCACTCAGCATAATACTCTCCAGGTCCATCCATGTTGTTGAAGATGGCAAGTTTTCATTCTTTTTTATGGCTGAGAAATATTCCATTGTATCAGGTCTGATAATTAAATTCGTGAATTTGTTGCAACGATGTTGCTAACCTTTTTTGATATCAGAGGAATTATTCATTATGAATTTGTACCAACTGGACAAACAGTTAATCAAATTTGCTATTTGGAAGTGCAGAAAAGGCTGCATGAAAAAGTTAGATGACCAGAACTTTTCACCAACAATTCATGGCTCTTGCATCATGACAATGCACCAGCTCACATGGCAGTGTCTGTGAGGCAGTTTTTAGCTAGTAAACAAATAACTGTATTGGAACACCCTCCCTATACACCTGATCTGGCCCCCAATGACTTCTTTCTTTACCCGAAGATAAACGAAATATTGAAAGGAAGACATTTTGATGAATTTCAGGACTTCAAGGGTAATACAATGACAGCATTGATGGTCATTCCAGAAAAAGAGTTCCAAAATTGCTTTGAAGGGTGGACTGGGCACTGGTATCAGTGCATAGCTTCCCAAGGGGAGTACTTCAAGGGTGACCCTAGTGATATTCAGCAATGAGATATGTAGCACTTTTTCTAGGATGAGTTCTCAAACTTAATTGTTAGATTTTGTCTATTCTGCTACTTTTGAGTGGAATGCTTTTTTTGTTTGTTTGTTTTCTTTTAATTAATTTTATTATGAAATACACATATTTTAGAATTAGTTTCAGCTGTACAACACAGTGCAGTAGTTATACTTTTTACCCCTCGAAGTGACAACCCCCCTCCCCCAATCTGCCA
>NW_017731548.1:268645-290455 GCF_001890085.2 Hipposideros armiger | reverse complement strand
ATACAACATCAGCTTCAGGTGTACAGTGCAGTGATCAAGCCTCTTCCCCATCCATGATGCGGTCTCCCTAGCAAGTCATGTGACCACCTGACACCCCATAAAATATTCACAACACTATCAATTACATTCCTCGAACTGTGTGGAATGCTTTTAATAGGTGTCTTAAGCTGCTAAATTTGTGGTAAATTTGTTTTGCAGCAAAAAAAAAAAATCCAAGACAAAAACAAAAACAATACAACTTTTATCCAACTTTTAATTTTCTTGGATGTGATATTATGTTAAGATTGGTTTTGAGGTGTCATCATTCTATTCAGGTCACATACAGTATGGTATGATTTCAATGGTGAGGAGACATAGTTTGGAGGAGACCCCCTGTAAGGGCAAAGTGGTTTCTTTAGGAGAGGCCCACTTCAAACCTTGCAAAATCTAGGAGTGGGTTAAAGAAAGGGAATTTTCCCCATAAACTTTCTGTATGCTGTTGGGTATATTTGTGTTCACCATTTTTTGTCATTAATACTTCTATCAACATGGGGTTTAGATAGTCATCTAATTTGTTAGTCACTTAGGAAATATTTCATGTTTTGACTTAAAGCAAACCCAAGTATATGAGTCAGATAATCACTTTGTAAAGTTTAGTGTAGAATTGCTATGTAAAATGTTTCACTTTCTAACTGGTTACCCATAAATAATTTTCAAAATCTTTTAATACGTCAATATAATACTTCGAATAATTAGAATTATAATATATTTATTTCAGGAGTTAAATTGAACAAAGAACCCAACATGTAACATTAAAGATTTTTTTAGAAAAACACAAAATGCAAATTTAGTTTTATATATTAGTCTTTATTTTCATTTCCCATTATGAAATACTTAAATATTTAATTCCTTGAAATTCTAACATCAATTTTTACAGAAATTCTCTCAGCTCTGCTATCATGTAGTATATTTTGGGGGTAATTGTATATTGTATTAAGACAAAATAGAACAATTTCTTTAATTAATTGTTAGCTAGAAAGTTAAAACCACAACTACGGTTTCATTTCTCTTTTTTCTTTTCTCTTTAACGCATATTTGTCATCTCAAAACTTCCTTTCTGGGTCTTCTTTTCATACCCACGCCTCCTGTTCCTTTTAATTCTCCCCTTTGACTTTCCTACTCCTAATTTTCCATGAGAACCTCTCTTCTCCCTTTTAACCATTATTTGCTCTACCTTTTCTGCATCTTTTCCAGAGGAACTGCCTTGCATATCCTGTTTACTGAACATTTGAACTGGGCCAAACCATCAACATTCCAAAAAGTCAGTGAAAACAAGAATATCTTGGTGAAAGAACTGATAAAATTCACCTTTTACCTAGTGACCACTTCGCCTGACCAATTGATGAACTACAAATCTAGCTTTGCTTGTCAGTAACAATGAATTCTTAAAAATGACGTATCTTCCTCTTTTTCCCATAAAAAAAAAACCCCAATCCCCTGTCCTGTAACTGGGACACTATTTGGGTATCTTTCTAAATCTGTGTACCCTGAATTGCAATTGTTATATCCCAAATAAATGCTTTGTCTCTTGAACTGGTGTTTGTTTTTGTTTGTTTTTTAGATTGACACAATTTAAAATAAAAGTGCCCTTTCTTTTGGAGGGATACAGCCTTGTGCCAAGCGTTATGGCTTGTCAGGTGGTAAACGAGCTGCTTTCAGCCTCATCCCCTTTGCTGGGCTCTTTTGTGCAGCTGATAACCTGCATGACCCTATATGGCTGCTCCAGGGAAGTGCAAGTGGGTAAATGTAAAATTAGCAGAGGATAAAGAACAAGGCCTATCTTATGGAAGCTAACAGCAGTTTCTGTTTCCTTGGAAAGAACTATAATCTACTAAGAGTCTTTTCCAAGCCCAAACCTGAAAGTATAATGAATGATTGTCAGGGCGTATAACAAATAAGATGTCAGAAATACGTATTTCAGTAGGAAACAAGAGTCAAATTGGGAGAGAGGAACTAGTTAGATGGTATAGAACAGCAGTACGCCAACTTTTTGTGAAAGTGGTGGGTAGTAATTAATTTAGGCTTCCTGGGCCATAAAGTCTCTATTGCAACTATTAATCTGGGCTCAAAAGCAACCATAAAAATATGTAACTGGGGCCGGCCGAGTGGCTCAGTTGGTTAAGAGCTCGCTCAAGAGTTTGAGCTCTGAGCAACAGCAGTTCGAGTCCTGGCCCGAGCTGAGCAGCCGCTGAGCTGCCAACAGGTGGCAGGATGGCTCAAAAAAAAAAAAAAAAAAAAAAAAGTAACTGAATGGGCACGACTGTTTTCCATAAAACTTTATTTCCAAAAACAGGCTAGGGCAGGGCCTAATTTGTGAACTCCTGGTATAGAGTACTGAGAAAGGGCTCACTGAAGCATTTGGTTGGCGTGAATCTGATGCTGGTGCAGAAAGGGCTCTAAATTGAGTACCGAGTGTTGGTTCATAAGTTACCATACAGGTATATTCTACACAGAATGAAAAACAAACTTTAATGATCAATTTTAATTTTAGAACTACTAGGAATGGAAGTTTTATCAGCCATTTATTTCTCTGTTAACTCTCCTGTAGTATACTCCTATTCTCACTTGACAAGACTGAATCCTGGGACAATAACCTGTGTTTTACATAAAATGTATCTCTAACTTTTCCTTGCAGTGTTCAACTTAAACAATATATAATGGGTGTATATTATGATTCTCTGGGTCAATGTGAATTTTCTTCCCTTTCCTTCATAGCAACTAGCGGACATCAGGACATCAGCTAGCTGTCCTAATCTTTGTTGGGGCTGCCTCACTAATGGAATTCAGATGGTTTGCTCAGATAAGTAATTCTTTGGGGAAAACTCATTGTAAGCCAACTAGTTGAAAAGATGTGAGAAAGGGCAATAATTAGGCTATAAAAACAGACTTTATCTTTTTCTATTAAAAAAAAACCTTCCAAGGCCCTAGCATTTTCCTCATTTCCTAAGTATCTGAATGTGTTATTCCATAGCATAAATACAAGATAATTTTGCTCTTCAAGGGCAAATTGCCCGGAGTTATCAAACTCAAATCTTGAAAAGATCCATAGTCTTTTTTCTTATGGTGTCTGTTCTCAAGATGAATATAGACCGTTTCAGCATAGTCTGTATAAGAACTATGTAGACTAGGTGGGAAATGACAGTGTATTGGGCAACTGGACATCTGGGCCTTAGTGTTTCATGCAGGGAACAAAATTCCTCTGGCCACACCAGCCCTCTGCATTGTTTATTGTTGTCTTTAACCTCTCTTTCCACCGAATGGAGCAAATTTATTAAGGAGTTCACACAGCTGTTGTGGCTTCTTAAGGCAGCTAAGGCCAGCTGGAATACACTGTAGTACAGTTTATTTTGTAAGATTTTTATGTTACAGTGAAAACTGGAAGTTAAGAGGCCTCCAAGGCAGGGTTTAGATTTTCATTGTCATTTACCACTGCTACAAAGAAATGAAACACCTTCTAGTGAGGACAGAACTCAGTGAAAACAAAACTCCCTTTTCCATAGCACAGTGATGAAAACCAAACTCAAAATTACACGGATTTTTTGAATTCCATTGACTCTTCACTGCTAATTAGTAACATGACTTAAGAGTGCATCAAGTATTTTGATACTTGCTTTGACTACCTTTTACTATTGCTCTAAATTCCCACGGCACCTTTTAGTTCTAAACTTGCTGCTGACAACTACACAAACTGGGGACAATGCTAGTCTTGTTTCTTTATGAAACAAAGTTTTTTTTTAAATTATTATTGTGTTTAGAGTTTACGTCTGGGAAGTTAAAGGTAGGAATGAATTAATACTTTTAATGAATTAAAGGCAATTTTGAAATTTTAGGAAGAAAAATGCTAGAAAATTGACCTGGGAATGCAGTGGGTGAACTGATTCTGAATCCTATTCTCTGGGTGTGGAGCTAGATGGATTTCCTGGCACTGGTTTTGGGGGTGGGGTTGGTGGGTTTCTGTGTGGTTGGAGTCTAACAATTACCTGTATACTTTTCCTGTCTATATGATCTCTGGAACAAGTAACATAGAGACTATGCCATTGAGAGGGCTGGCAAGGACGGAGCTAATGAATATTCAACAATGTGAATCTGTTTATCTCCTCACTTTGGCTGCTTTTGATTCAAATGGAATGGGAGAAAACGGTGAATGTAACGTGTCAGCGAGAGGAGAATGGTCATTTCAGCCCTTACTTGAAAGACGTTATTCCCAGCAGCATAGAGCTTTGCCAGGGACACCTTAGAGCATTTGTTCAGGTCTGTGAAATTAAAGTGACCTTTGTTAAAGAATCACCCCAATGGCTATTAGACCTAGAGCTGTGCTGCTTCAAGTAAATCACTGATTTATACTGATCTTGAGATGTACAGATCATCTGGCATAAGATGCTATAAATCTAGGTTTTGGTTATTTGTTTTGTAGTAGAAATATTTCATGTATCATGAATTCATATTTATTAAAGGTTGGGAAATCTTTTTGTTAAAATTTCTCAGCTAATTTGCTGCTACTGATTTTTTTCCTTTTGGTTCAGCAAAGATAAATTCCTTCAGGCCCTGTGACTAACCTCCCTAGGTCTAGAGATGATCTAATGAGTTCCTTAGAAAACTTTGGAACAAAAGTAATTCAAGATTTAATGAGTTATTAATGTAATCATATCTCTGGGGAGATGATCTGGCCCCTAGTTTACTGGTTAGTTGCAAAAAAAGTTCTGGCAATGAGCAGAAACAAAGATAAACATCAATTATTAAGAAAAAACCATCAGGGGTTCTGATGTCCATATAAGATATAGACAGACTCAGTTTTAAATTTTCTTCCAAAAACATGACATTTTTCATTGGCCATCATAATTTATCTGTTGATGAAATTCCCTATGTGCATTTATGAAAATCTGATTTAAAAAAGTTAAGATGTAGACTGGACCTTTGTTGTATAAAGGCTTTTAATGGATTCTTTTTAGAAGAAGAACTGTGTAAAGGAATGTTTGCTTAGAGCACAAATTGGAAAAACATATCTAACCATGAAGGATATTCTTAGAAGATGGAAAAAGTAACATTGCTAGATTCATCTATTTCAAACTTTGATGCATCAGAAGAAATTCAATCTGTGCTCCTGAAGTCATTTTAAATAGTTGTAGGATATTTTTTTTTCCATCAGACATCCTCATATTTGTGCTCAGATACAGCTTCAAGTGTTTTAAAAGAATAGAGAAATGCTATGGAAAAATGAACATCTTCATTCTATTCCTAAATCCTTAAGGAACATAGCTCATAGTTCTGGCTAGAATTTTGTTTTCTTACAATTATTCCCTGAACACATATTGATGATTAATATAATAATCCTTAGTCTCATAAACATATATGGTGTGTGTGTGTGTATGTGACTTGAGTGTATGAATCAGGTCTTTTTGCATTTTATGAGTTTAATTTGCAATCCAGTTCAAAATGTTTATCTTTAAGGCCTAGGATAATAGACTTTGTGAAAATTAGAATGTACCCATAGTTTAACGCAAGCCCTGGGACAAGTTGTGAAGCAGGTTAAGTTCATTTTCACAGAATATTGTCTCTCTTTCCAGCCCTCTCCGTCTGTAGGGACCTTACTTTGAAGTTCTGCCTCTGGCTGGGGGAGAGCTGCTGGGCCACACAGAAGGGGACTGTCCTGGGGGCGTTTGCAGTTTAGGGATTCTGAATCAACTTTCAATTTATTTTCTCTCTGCCATTCTGAATTTATTTTATTATTTGTGTTTATTTATTTTTATTTTGTGTGCACTTTAATGCAAAGGTTTACAAAGAAAGAATATAAAATACCTTCTTCATCCTTCCCCACCCTCCAATTCCCACTCTCTTCCCAGCACTATTGTTTACATTTTATTGTGCATCTTTTCAGTTCTCAACATGTGCACACATTTAAAAAAATAAATATGCTTTGACTTCCAACTCCACTATCTTTTCACTTCACAAATGTTAGTCTATGTTATTTTTTTAAAAGAATAATTACCATTTTAAAAAATAAATATATTCATCTAACAACCAGAATAAATATAACCTTTGGTATACAGAAATAGACTTTGAGGTTTAAATGTCTCCACTTTCTAGACTATTCATGTAAAACTCTCACTGCAGTTCAGATTATGGGGGACTTGTAAAATACTGTAGTGGGTTGAATGCTCCCTCTCCTCCCCCCCAAAAAAGTATGTCTATGTCCAATGTCCTGGGACCTGTGAATGTTACCTTTTATGGAAAAATGGTCTTGGTAGGTGTAATTAAGGACCTTGAGATGAGGTAATCCTGGATTACCTAGGTGGGTTCTAAATCCAATGACAAGATAGACACCTAGAAGAGAAGGCACACACAGAGGAGAAGGCCATATGAAGACAGGCAGAGAATGGAGTGATGTGCCCATAAGCCAAGGAAGTCAGGGGAAGCTAGTTGCCACCAAAAGGTGGAAGAGGCAAGAAAAGATTCTTGCCAAAGCCTCCAAATGGAGTGTAGCTCTGCTGACACTTTGATTTGGACCTTCTGGCCTTCAGAACTGTGAGTGAATAAATTTGTTGTTTTAGTTTATGGTAATTTATAACAGCAGCTACAGGAAGCTAATACAAAGAACAACAACCAAAATACTATACTTCCACTATTTAAATAGAAAATATTGAAACCACTGACTCACAAAATTCACTGTTAAATTAGCAACACTTATAACTTTTATTGTTATAAAACAGTATCCTAAGAATTATAATTCTACTAAGCTTGTATAATTACTTAGCTTAGTTGAACAGTTGCATAATTACTTGATTATAGTACTGAAACTAGATGATGTGTTTCTGGATTAATAAGAAGACTTGTTAAATAGCAATGAGAAAATGCTAAGGTAACATTATCTAAACCTTAAACATTTGGAATTGGACTCCAATTAAACTCATAAAATGGAAACAATTTATTAATAAGATGTACAATTATGGAATATATATTTATAAAACACTACCTTAAGAATTATAAATCTATTAAGTTTCTACTTGACCTGTTATATAGTCATTTAACTAATAGCAATAAAATTAAAAGAGAAAAACTAAAAATTATTTTAGAAGAAAGACAAAACATTCTTGCTGTGTGTTTGAATTATTTTATTGGACTTGATAAAAACAGCACATTTACTATAATTATACTATTTACAATAAAAAAATGAAAGTGACATAAGATTCCAATTACAATAATCACTATCTTAAGAATTATAATTCTATCAAGTTTTCATTCGAGGCATTGTATATTCACTTATCTAGCAGCAATAAAACTAAAAGAAAAAATAATCAAAATTACTTTAGTTGAGACAGAAAAGAATGACTTCCTGTGGTCCTGGGTCTTATTGGAAGGCTGCACCAACTCTGAGGGCGACTCACTTCTTTTTTTAGGTTGTAGGATGGAAGACAAAATACAGTGCATGTTGGAGAGACATTTCTTGTTGCCAGTGGGGGGTGTGCTGGGGTAGGGAAATCACTTGGTAGAAACGGTTCTTGGGAAGGTCTATAGTAGCTTTCCAGGGGAGAAAGAGGGACAGGAAGTCCTCTTTTGAGGAGTTGTGCCTGGCATCCTCTGCAGCATCTAACCTCTAACTGAAGGGTGGAGTGGAGGACCAGAGTCTGGGTCAGCTGTGTCCTGTTTAGGTGGGAGCAGTGCATCAGACATACTTAAAGGACCAGGATTATCTGTAGTGTCATTTCAACTGGATTCCATTTCTGAAGATGGACTCCTGTATTATTAAAGGCATGGTGAGCCTTACAAGTTTTGTGGTCCTGAGAGGCAAGGCAGGGAGTTCCAGGACAAGTTCTGTATTGCCCTTGTGGAAGAAGTGATCAATCAGGATAGAGTTGCCTGATGGAAGGGTCCTTTTCCTGTGATTCTGCATCCACAGGGATGATGTCCTTGGATCATGAAGCCATCCCAGTTTGCTAGGACTGCCAAAGCAAAGTACCACAAATTGGGCGCCTTAAACAATACAAATGTATTTTTCTCACTGTTCTGGGGCCGAGAAGTCAAGGTCAAGATGTTCACAGGTTTGGTTTCTTTCGAGGCCCCTCTCCTTGGCTTGCAGATGGCTGCCTTTGCACTGTTCCTCACATTGTCTTTCCTCTGTATATGCACACCCCTGGTTCTCTCTGTGTGTCCAGATCTCCTCCTCTTATAAGGACACCAGTCAGAGCCCACCCTAACAGCTTTCTTTTAACTTTGCCACCACTTTGAAGGCCCTCCTTCCAAATATAGACACATTCTGATGGACTGGGGGTTATGGCTTCAACATGCAATTTTGGGGGAACACAAGTCAGGCCATAACACCAGCCTAATGTTTCCCATTTTATTTATTTATTTATTTATTTATTTATTTTTATTTTTATTGGGGGAATTGGGGGAATTAGGGGATGGGAACTGCGCTGGGGAATTGGAGGAAGGGGAACAGACAAGTTGTTGTCCTTTTTGTTCTTCAGTCTAGTTGTGGAGGACGTTGCCTCACTGGCCCAAGTTGGCACCATCATTGCGCTCTTCCCAGGCGAGGCAGATCAGTCACCAGCTTCTGGACAGCCACTCACGCTGGCTGCTGGCTACACACGGTAGCCCATGGCAACCCACTGTAGCAGGGACTGCAGCCTATGCCATGGCTGGTGACTCATGGCAGCCCAGCTCCAGGTTGAGCTGTTGTTCAGCATCTTAACTGTAGAGGGCAGTGTCACTGGCCCTCATATGTGGGATCCGAATTGGGGCCCTCTGGCATCTCAAGCCAGCTCTTAACCAATGCACCACTTGGCCGGCCCATGTTTCCCATTCTTTGATGATCTGGTAACCCAGAGAATTTTCTACATCCAGATTCATGGGGAGATTATTTTTCAATTCCACTTAGCACCACGGTTCACGACATACTGTTTGTTTTTCTGAGGATCAGGAATGTCTGGTATAGCAGATGCTCTGTTGCCTTGTTCAGATTCCTGAAGCCCTTCCATTACTCTGTTTTCTGGCTGACTTCAACTACCAATATTGGATGAGGGCTTTCCACACTGCAGAAAGATATTTTCCTTGTGAGCCTGACAGGTTGAACGTGCTGAGGAATTAACAACTCCTGGGAGCTGTTCTCAATCCATGACTGAGATGAATTGTATATAACATTCCAGCTTCTTTGGTCCTCAGTATAACTCTGAGGCATGCATTTTACATAATTGCTCAGATAGTCCCCAAGGGATTAAACTCCAGTTACCTACTGCGATATTTAGTTTCATAACCGCACCCTTCAATGACTGTCTTCTTGTCCCTATCTCACATCCTCCTTCCCCTCCATTGTTTACTGCAACTCCCATTTGCATTAGATTGTTTTCTCTGGGTCTTCATTGGGGGTGGGGAATCTTAAACTAAGGCACTTGATACCACAAATTGTTCTAGAAAACAGATCTTCCAGTTGAATTCTAGAATTACTTCACATCTGGATTGCAGCAAAGACCATTACTAGTGATAAGTGGGTGGTGATAAATTCTGGTATGTTACAACCTTATAATCCTAAAATTTACTGTGCTGAATTGGGATGGGATGAGGTGAAGGGTGATACACCATTTTATGCAATATCCCTGGAATCTGAGGGATGGTGGCATTGGTAATTATAAGGACTATGGATTTGATCACTTCCTGTTAAATGACATGAATGTGCTGAAGAAAGAGAACCACATGCTCAAACTAGCCAGTCATGAACCGTGGGAATTGTGTGAAAGCCAGAAAACCTCTCTGGCAATATTTAAGGAAGCTCTCATCTTCTAAAACTGGAGGACAGATTATGTTTAAAAGTAGGCCCAGGATCTGATTGTGAGAGTAGTAGAATTACAAAGAATTATAACAGCTCTGGCAAGTCTCGTTTTAAAATTAGGAACCTGAAAAGAGTGGGGCCCTGATATCTAGAATGGATTGACTCAAGAATCTTTAACTCGTTTAAGATCTCCATGAGCTCTTGGACTTGCAGAAGTAACCCAGTGAATTTCCCCAAATCTTCTTGAACTCCTGGGCCTGCAGAAGTTGGTAACTTGTCTTACTAGATGATAGTAAATCACCTCCACTCCCAATCCCACCTCACCTCAGGCAGATGTTTTGTAAGATAATATGTTTGCAAGTATACTTACTCCCTGTGGTATCGAGACCCATAACTAGGCTCTACCTCAGCATGGCCCAACTAGGGAAGTACTGTCTCAGGTTTGTCAGGAAAGGGACTATTCACCAAAGGAGTCACAGGACCTGGCTAAAATGCATTGTCAGGAACCAAGAAAAAGTTCCTAGCAATCAATCTTGAGAGTGCTGCACCGGGAGTTACAAAATAAGGCTGGCTAAAGGAGGGTTTTCTGATGCGAGTACTCTCATGTGACTTAGGATTTAATGTGGGGCAAGGACACCAGGAGTCAGTTAGAATCTTCTGCTTGGATGGTGGAGATGCTGGAACTGCTTTGGCAAAGCATTGAAGGAGGAGTCAAAAGGCTCAGGGACCTAGGCATGTTAGAATGGATTTACGGTCCTTGGTTTGCATGGTTCTGATGTGCATGAATTTCAGTTACCACAGTTCATTTAAATGATACCAGTGCTTCAACAATAAAGTTCAAATTGCTGTTACCAAGACATATTCACTGTAACTGCATAAAGTGCAAACTTGGCTCCTAGCTCTTCAATGCACGAACCCTTACATAAATAACAGAAGCACATTATAATCAATGACCAACTATGTCACTTTTTTTCAGTAGGTAATTGGTCACTGAACATCTGTTATTCAGTTTATACACAGATGACAAATGTATAGTTGGTTGTCTCTTTGTGTTCCAGTGAGAAAGCCATGTAACATTTTACAAAAATAATTGAAAGTGGGGATTGGCCACCAAAAATTAAACTACAGAAAAGGAACAAAAAGTGATAATGCTAGAAAGTGAAATTCTAATTCAATGTAAATGGGGTTAGAGAAGAAACAGCTGATTGTGGGAATATTGACACCGCTGCTATTTAAGAGACTCCAATCAGGGGAACTTAGTGAAGGCAGCCTTGTTGACATGAATGAGAAAAATGGTCATGACAGAAAGGATGACAATATCACAGAGAAAGGGATGCAAGTGAGAAAATACATTCATGGAATTCTCAGAGATAGTTCACCACATTGAAAGTGGAAAGGATAAAATGCTGGAAACTGATTCAAACTTAGAAAGTAGTATGACAATTTGCCAAGGCATGAAAAGATGTTTGATCATTATCATTAGTTATAGGACAGAAAGAAGAAGGCAACCACTGTTCAAACTACTCTTGATAGTTTTTTGTTTTTGTTTTTTTACAAAGAAATAGACTGGAAGATGAAAAAAAAATGGCAGGGGGGAGGTTGGTATATTGACAGGAGTAATTTGACCTTGATTATTGTGAGAAGGTAGGATTTCTGCTACCAAATGGGGACAGCAAGAAGTCTATCTGGAAGTAGGAGATTTACTGGGTGCCTTTTACTGCCTTGAAATCCAATGATTGCCATAAATAAGAAAGTGCAGGAACAGTATCCTGACAAAATAAAGGTAATCAGAGGTGCAGACTTCTGAGGTTTGAAGGTCTGGGCTGCTCCACTGAGCAGCCCACCTGGATGGGCACAAGTGCTGTCCAAGAGTGAGGAGAATCTATAATGTGTGTTAGAAAAGGAGATAATGAAGATCAGTTGTGGCCTTGGGACCAACTGCAACAGCCAGCCAAGACAGTAGCTTGCACCTATATTAAGCCTGCTGTAAGTTTCTTTTCTTTTAAAATCAATATTGTGATTGGTTATCACTTTGGAGAACAATCATTAGGTGAAGTGACTCAGCATGAGGACAGAGTGCATCTGATTGATGCCAGGGATGGACTGTAGCAGATACAGGCTGTTCCCCATGTGTATCTCTGGGAAATCTTACTCATTTATAACTGCTAGTATTTGCATCTGTCACTAAGGCTCTTTTTTCCTGAAACTGTAGGGAACTGCCTGTATATGTGACAGACTAGAAGTGCTAATGAATTAACAATTCCTGGAGGGCAGCTCTCCATCAATATAAACAGGTAGATAAAAACCTGAGCTCCTTCCTTCCTAGAGCTGGCAGTTCTGAGGTATATGTTTTGCACACATTCTCAGAGTTTCCTTGTGGGATTAAGCTTTAATTTCTCATTGTGGTAGCTGGTTTAATAGCGCCGCCCTATAGGCTGCTTTCCTTTCCCTATAAATCACAGTATTATATGTGCTTTCCAACTAGACTACTCTCACTTTAATTCCTGTCTCAGGGCCTACTTCTGGGAGAATCCTAAATAAAACAGTTCCTAAAATCTTAATAGGTTTAATTATTGCTTTATCAATCAATGTACATAGAGTACTTGCAAATTATAATACTGATGTTATTATTAACAGTAATCTTAATGAGAAAAGTTTAAATACTTCTTTTCATTATTATTGTTGTTAGATAATATCACACTTAGGATGCAAAATCAGAATCCTGTATTTAATAATATACATATAGTTTGAATTAAAACACATTGACTCAGGATTTCTAGTTGTCAGAGTTGATGCGGGGACAGAGAGTGCCTGTATCTGTTCAGGCGACCATTTTGTCTGGAAGTTTAATGATGTGACATTTCAGTCATCTACAGCGTTGCTTTCTAGAGGGCAAATGAGGAGAAAGAGGGTGGGGAAACAGGGAAACTGGATCACAACACGAAGAGTTGGACTTAATGACAGTCCTGTGAGTCACATCAGCATGTTTCATGTCAAAAATTTAGGGCTAAGGCAACAGCATTTGGTTAGCAAAAAACCCAAATCAAAGCCTCTCTACTATTATTTTTTTTAACTAAATGGCTGAGCACATTCAAAGATGAATAGTAATATAAAAAAGAACCAGGATAAAGACTCAAAATGAAATAGAACAAAGTGATGATAGAGAATATATTTTATTACAGGAATTATCTAGAGGAACAGAATAAGAATTCTCTTAGAAATAAGAATTCACAATTTATAAAAATCAATATTTTTTCTATACTTAGAAAATCCAACAAAAATACAGTAGAATATAAGTCATTTGTGAAGGAAAACAACTCTACATTATATAGGAATTAACCTAATAATGAATGAACAAGAGAAAATCTTGAAACTTTATTGAAACGCATAGAAAATGCCTCAATAATGAACATATTTGCATATTTATCTATCATCTACCTTTTATCTATCTATCTACACATATACAGGGTAACTTAAAAGTAAAGATATCAACTCTTTCCAAATTTGTCTATAAATTCCATGCATTTCTAAACAATTGCCTTAATCATGGGCCCTATTGAAAGTGCAAGTCTAGGCAGCCCTTTGTACTGTGTGACTCCAAGTGCCTGAAATACCCACTATCCTAAAGCCATCATTGGAATAATCCTAAAGAACAAGGAGAATGTGAACGTCATACAATGAACCTCAAATGGTATGTTGTTTATGGTTAAGAATGAGCACTCACAGGGACAAAGTTATGACGCTGAGCAGTGCTTATTCAGTGCCCCCATTTCCAGGAATATTACCTCTAATGCTAAACTGGATACAGATGTATTTGAAGTAGGAAATGTGAAGGCATGAGACAGTAGTGGGAAGGGTGCATATGGGGGAGGGAGGAAGTAGAGTCAGGAATGCATGGAGAAAACAGATGTAGAGTTCACGCAGTGTTCTGTCATGTCAAAACTAAAGTGATGATGAAAAAGCTGAAACTATGAAGTATTAAAAAGAATACAAAATGAAAGACTGGATAAGCCAGTAGTCTAGTGGGAGAGAACTCAGCAAATTGAAAGCCAGAAGAGAGATGACCTGAGAGACAGAGACAGTAATTCGTTCCTAGAGATTTATCAGTTCCTGATTGCTTGCCAGTTAACAGTTGTAGTTCTAGAACTTATATGAGGTCGTATATCCTATAAGAAGCTCCGTTTTTCTTATGGTGGTCAGAGTGTCTCTCTTACCCTTTCCTTGTTAAAGAAATCATTCTCCTCAAGATCTCAGCTCATTGTTATTATTGATTACTGCAAGGCATTTAAGCTTTTATTTTATATTATACTTTTACATTTCTTTATCTACTTTCCTTGCTGTATTTTATGCTTTGCCCTTGTCATTTATTCTTTTTCCCTTCTCTTACTCATCTCAACTCTTCCATCCTTGCCCATATTTTATATATGTTCTTGAGCACCTTACAAAATACGTGGTGTCATATGTATATGTACTTTTATTTTTTGTAAATGGCATAGGGCTATAAATCACATTCTACCTATTTTTTTCTTTTTTTACTCAACATTATGTTTTAAAGATCTATTTACATTGGCAGTAGCCTCGCAGTGGCAATGGCTGGGACGAGGCGGTGTTGGTGGTGCCCTGGACAGGAGGCCTGCATGGGACAGGCCAGGGTGATGATGCTGACATCTGGGATGACACAGCGTTGATAAAAGCTTTCCATTAAGCTGTGGCTTCATTTAAGCCTGCCCTAAACAGTGGTGACATTTCTGAAGCTTCAGATCAACCAAAAGGCACACCTAAAAGAACACCTGCTAAAAAAAATAAAAGCCAAACAAAAGGGCCACAACTCCCTTGTAGCAGTGGAGAATTTGTGACAAATGTTCTGCCATTTGGTCAGAAGACAGCTCCATTTACCCAGCTACCATTACTTTAACTGATTTTAAGAGAAAACCTGTGTTGCGGTTTACAGTGAGCATGGAAATAGAGGAACAAGTCTGATCTGCTTTCCCCAATGTCTGAAGTAGCTACTAATATAGACCAGAATGCTCAGGAGAATGAAAAGGAAAGCCACATGTCAACAGGTCAAAGTGAGAGCTCCTCCAGATTTCCTGGAAATAAAGCAGATAACATCAATTCAAAAGCTGCTCTATGGGGCCCTTTTCTCCCTTTACCACTGCCCATGCCAGGATCAAGGCTGGGACCAGGAAAGCCAGGTATGAAATTCAGTGCCCAGCCCCCTTCCCCTCCCCCCACCCCCAGCCACCACTGCCACCACACTTCTGGCCATGCTGGCTGCCTTCCTTTCCTTCTAGACCGCCAGCGATTCCCCCGCCACCTCCCATATGTCCAGATCCTCGACAACGCTGATCCTTTGGGAAGTATGTTAATCCCTTGGTACATGAGTGGCTATCATAGTGGTTACTCTATGGGTTTCAAACAAAATAGAAAAGAAGGAAGGTGCTCATATTCTCTTTAAGGTACAGTTTACTATCATTATAAAAGTAAACCTTACTTTTGTATAAATTTTATAGTTTGTGGAAGACATATGTTTAAAAATTGAAATGTTACAAAGTAGAAAAGTTAATATAAAACAACATTAAAGACATTTTGATGCCAAAGCTGTTTGGTAAAAGTTTTATCTACATCCCCTCTAGAATTCTCATGGTATTGTTGGTTGGTGGTGGAAAGAAAAACATACTTACTTTTCAATAAAGAGATCCTTAGAATCAGTGGCGAAACCCTGTATTACTGGTGAGACAGCCAGGCTTGCTTTCTGATTTGTGATGCTGCATGAAATACACTGTGTTACCTATGAAACATCTGGTCCAAAAAGTATAATTGGAATTTAATCAAGCCTTTAAGATCTACTTTCCCATTTACCAGAAATACAGGGGATAGAGCAACAAGTTGAATGACACCATAAAAGAAATTATCAGACAGCTTCACAATGTGGAGTGTTGTAAAAGATAACTGGCCACGTGTCTTCAAAAAGTCATTGTCATGAAAAAAAAATGGCCAGGAGTGGGTAACTATTCTAGATTAAAAGTGATTTAAGGGACCCAGCAGTCAAATACAGTGTGACATCTTTGATTGGACCCTGGTTTGAAAAGACTTGAGGATTGAGGAAATTTGAATATGAACTGGATTTTAAATGATATTAGATAATTATTGCTAATTTTATGAGCTGTCACCAAGAGTGTTGTAGTTTATAAAAGAATGTCTTTTTAAATTTGCACTCTAAAGTATTTAGAAGTTAAGTGTTATAATGTCTCTTAATATATTCTTAAATGATTTAACAAAGTGTATATGTGTGTATGTATGAAACATATATGGCTATTATTGAAT
This sequence comes from Hipposideros armiger, assembly GCF_001890085.2. NCBI lineage: Eukaryota > Metazoa > Chordata > Mammalia > Chiroptera > Hipposideridae > Hipposideros > Hipposideros armiger. The sequence continues at coordinate 274,326 of NW_017731548.1, read as the reverse complement.
CTAAGTGGTGTGTGCGTGGATGTTCATTGTATTGTTTTTTCTATTTTCTGTATGTTTGGAAAAGTACACAATAAAAACGTTCAATATTTTTAAACTAATATAAAGATCTATTTACATTGTTGTGTGTGTATTTATCTTGTTCTTTCTAATTTCTGTGTATTATGAGGTCTGACAATTAAGTTCAGGAACTCATCCTAGAAAAAGTGCTACATACCTTATTGCTGAATAGCACTATGGTCACCTTCAAAGTACTCCCCTTAGGAAGCTATGCAGTGATGCCAGTGCCTAGTACACCCTTCAAAGCAATTTTGGAACTCTTTCTAGAATGGCCATCAGAGCTGTTGTATTACCCTTAATGTCCTGAATGTCATCAAAATGTCTACCTTTCAATCTTTCCTTTATCTTTGGGTAAAGAAAGAAGTCATTAGGGGCCATATCAGGTGAGTAGAGAGAGTGTTCCAATACAGTTATTTGTTTACTAGCTAAAAACTCCCTCACAGACAGTGCCACATGAGCTGGTGCATTGTCATGATGTAAGAGCCATGAATTGTTGGTGAAAAGTTCAGGTCATCTAACTTTTTCATGCAGCTTTTTCAGCACTTCCAAATAGTAAACTTGGTTAACTGTTTGACTAGTTGATACAAATTCATAAAGAATAATCCCTTTGATATCAAAAAAGGTTAGCAACATCACTGCAACAAGTTTGTGAACTTAATTGTCAGACTTTCATATTCCATAGTATTTACCACACTTATCCATTTAGAAAATCGTGGAATAGTGACTTGAACACCCTGCTGTGTGTTCTTGTGCTGACCTGGTTAAAAGGATGTTGTGTATGTGTGTTTTCAAATATAAATCACAAAATAGGATTGCTGGGTTAAGAGTTTATGCCTATATAATTCCATTAAGTAATTTTAATATGTTCTACTAGATTGCTTGTAAGAAAGGCTGTGAAATATGAGAGTTTTATTTCCTTTTATTCTTGGTTGGTACCATCACAATTTTCTAATTTTTCTTATTCTGATGCTATAAAGTGGTATCTCATTCCTAAGTCACATGTCTCTGATTACTAATAAGTTAGACCATCACCCTCATAAACCTTTGGGTTTATGGCATTAGAGCCTCCTATTCTGTAAATTGCATATTCATATCTTTGTTTTCCACTGGGCTTCCTGTCTTTTTCTTCTTTAAAGACTTTATTAAAAATATAGCTAACATACAATATTACATTAGTTTTAGGTGTACACCATAGTTATTCAGTACTTACATGCCTAAAGAAGTGATCACCATGATAAGTCCACCAACCATCTGACACCATACCACACTATCACAACATTATTGACTATATTCCCCATTCTGTACATCACATCCTCGTGACTTATTTGTTTTATGCCTGGAAATTTGGACTTCTTATTTCCCTTCACTTCCCCTCACTCCCTTTTTAAATTTATCAATTACAGTTGACATTAAGTATTATTTTATATTAATTTCAGGTGTACAGCATAGTGGTTAGACATTTATGTAATTTAAGAAGTGACCCCTCTGCCTAGTCCAGTACCCACCTGGCACTATACATAGTTATTACCATATCATTGACTACATTCCCTATGCTTTACTTTACAGCCCCATGACTATTTTGTAACTACCAGTTTGTATTTTTTAATCCCTTCACTTTGCACCCTGCTCCCCAACGCCCACACAACTATCACCCAAATACAGTACCCATTTGACACCATACATAGTTATTACAATATACAATATTATTGACTATATTTCTTATTGACTATATCCCTACCTCCCCATAACTTTGTAACAACCAATTTGTACTTCTTAATCCCTCCCCCCTTTTTCACGCACACCCCCAATGTTCCTCCTATCTGGCAACCATAAAAATTATTTCTGTATCTATGAGTTTGTTTCTGCTTTGTTTTTAAATTTTGTTCTTAGATTCCACATATAAGAGAAATCACATTGCATCTGTCTTGCCCTGTTTGCTACCCCACTCAACACAATATCCTCCAGGTCCATCCATGCTGCCACAGATGGCAAGAACCCATTCCCTTCCCTGCCCGAGCAATATTCCATTGTATATACTCGTATGTATCACCTCCTCTTTATCCATTCTTCCATCAATGGATACCCAGGCTGCCTCCACATCTTGGCCATTGTAAAGAAGGCTGCAATGAACATATGGATACCCATGTCCCCTCAAAGTAGCATTTTGGGTTTCTTTGGGTAAATACCAAGAAGTGGGGTTATTGTGTCCTTATTGTCTCTACTTATAGCCTTTGTTTAAAAATCTATTTTGTCTGGTGTAAGTCTTGCTACTCCAGCTTTTTTTTTTAATTTCCATTTTCATGAAATATCTTTTTCCATCTCTTTACTTTTTGCCTGTGTGTGTCTTTCAATCTGAACTGAGTCTCTTGTAGGCAGCATATGTAAGGGTTTTGTTTCCTTATCCATTCAGCTCTCCTATGTCTTTTGATTGGAGCATTTAATCCATTTACATTGAAAGTAATTGTTGATAGTTATGTAGCTATTGCCATTTTGTTATTCATAATTTTGAAATTTTTTTCTGTCTTAAAGAAGTACCTCTAACATTTGTTGTAATACTGGTTTGGTGGTGACAAACAATTTTAGCCTTTTCTTGTCTGGGAAGCTATCTGTCCTTCAGTTTTAAATGATAGCTTTGCTGGATGGAGTATTCCTCATTGTAGGTCCTTGATTTTCATCACATTGACTATTTCCTGCCAATCCCTTCTGGCCTTCAAAGTTTCTGTTGAGAAATCAGTTGACAGTCTTATGGAAGCTCTGTTATAAACTACTAGTTGCCTTTCTCTTGCTGCTTGCCATTTTAATTATAATGTTTCTTGGTGTGAGCCTGTTTGGGTTTATCCTGTTTGGGACTCTCTGCACTTACTGGACTTGTATGTCTATTTCTTTGTCAGGTTAGGAGAGTTTTCAGGCATTATTTCTTCAAACAGGTTTTCTCTTTTTTTCTTGTCTTTTTTTTTTCTTCTTAAGATTTTTATTTGGGAATTGGGGGAGGGGAACAGCGTTGGGGAATTGGGGAAGGGGAACAGATATGTTGCTATCCTTTTGTTCTTCAGTCTAGTTGTGGAAGATGTTACTTCAGTGGCCCATGTTGGTATTATCATTGTGCTCTTCCCGGGTGAGGCAGTCGTTCGCACGCCACTGGATGGCCGCTCACAACGGCTCACTGCAGCTCACGAAAGCGCACACCAGCTGCCGGCCAGCCCCACTGCAGCCTACGCCGTCACTGGCTACTCACCGCAGCCCAGCTCCACGTTGAGCTGTTGTTCACCATCTTAGCTGTAGAGAGTGCAGCGTCAGTGGTCCTAATGTGAGATCCGAACCAGGGCCCTGCTGCTCAGAGCTGGCATCCCAAGCCAACTCTTAACCAATGCTTGGCCGGCCCTTCAAATAGGTTTTCAATCTCTTGTTTTCTGTCTTCTGCAACCCTATGATGTAAATATTGTTACATTTGATGTTGTCCCAGAGGTCTTTTAAACGATCCTCATTTAAAAAATTTTTTTCCCTTTTGCTGTTCTGATTGGGTGTTATCTTGTCTTCCAAATCACTAATTCTATCTCCTGCTTCATTTAGTCTGCTCTTGATTCCTTCTGGTGCATTCTTCATTTGAGTTATTGTATTCTTCACTTCTAACTGGGTTTTTTTTTTATGGTTTCTATGTTTGTTTGTTTGTTTTTAAGCTTGCAATTTCTTTGTTGAAGTTCTCACTAAGATTCTTGAGCATCCTTATAACCATTGTTTTGAACTCTGTCTCTGGTGGGTTGCTTGCCTCCATTTTGTTCAGTTATTTTTCTGGATTTTTCTCCTGTTCTTTTATTTTGGACACATTTTTTTTTGTTTCCTCATTTGGGCTGCTTCTCTATGTTTGTTTCTATGTATTAGGTAGATCTGCTATGCCTCCCTGTCTTGGCCTGGTGGCCTTATGTAGTAGGTGTCCTGTGGGACCCAGTGGCACAGTCTCCTTGGTCACCCAGGCCAGGTGCTCCAGGAGTGTTTCTTGTGTGGGTTGTGTGTGCTCTCCTGTTACAGTTGAGCCTTGATTGCTGTTAGCACATCAATGGTTAGGATTGACCCTTAGGTTGACTGACTGTAGGGTTAGGCTATGTCCAAGCTTATCAGCTGCTGTGTGGGAGGCTTACCCCAGTGAGTGGTATTCGCTCCAGTGGGCTCTGGGGCCTGTTGAGACCAGCCTTTGGGTGTGCCACTTGTGGAACTAATTGGGTGGTGCTCTACTGTGGTTTGAAGCCAACCTCTAAGTATATTGGTTCTGGGGTCTCTAGGGAGTGGCCCTGGTATAGGCCCAGATCACCCACTGCCTGTGACTGGCTGGAGGCTACCTGGTAGGAGTTACAAAGCAATCTGCAGTTGTTCGCTGCCTGTGCTGGATCTCAAGGCATATGGGAGAGGTCGTGCTGTGAACTGAGGATGGCACCACCAATACCAGGCCTGGGGTAGCTCCACAAAAGGCCAGAAAACCTGGAGGCCTGCTGCCACCTGCCAGCTGCTTTGGGTTTAGCCACTGATAAAGTATTTTGTAATATGCTAGTTGGGTGAGGCAGGGTCTCGGGGAGGCAGTAGATTGGGGAGAGTTGTGGTCACCACGTTAATGTAGACTCTGGTTTGGTGCCAGTACTGAGCCTGGAGTGACTTAGCAAAAGTCTCAGTGCACACTGAGGCCAGTTGATGCCCACCTAGGGCCGGTGAACTCTGATAGTTTTTCAAGAAACAGTGTAATGTGGGCCGTGCTGGCTGCTTGCGGAGAAAGTGCTTCTGGTGTGTGAATTGGGTGGGGTGGGGTTCCAGTGAGTCAGCAGGATGGAGCAGCAGAGCTCACCAGGAAAATCAGATTCAGATTTGACCTTGGTGGGGGTGAGCTCAACACAAGAAAGATGGTGCCTGCCTGCTGGCTGCAAGGGAAGACCTCTCACCCGGAAAATGCCAACTGTCCTCCATTCCTGTTCCTGAAGACATACATTTCAGTCTGCACCCCCCCCCATGTCTCCAAGCATCCGCCAAGTCACTGTCTCTCTGTTGGAGCCTAAGGTGAGTGCTTGCAAATGAGCGAGTCTGTGCGCAGGTCGTTTAAGAGGATGTATGGGTTTCCCACAGCCATCTGTTCCACCCTGATGGTCAGAATGCCCACTGTTTTTCACAGCCTGATGTTGTGGGGGCTCCTCTTCTCTGCACCAGTACTCCAGGCTGGGGCACCCTCGCTCCTCTGGGGGAATCTCCACGGCTGAGATATTCGTCCTGATTCTCAACCGCCACAGGCAGGTGTAGGGCTTGTTCCGCATCTCTACCCCTCTTACCAGTCTCAACTTGGCTGCTTTTTTTATAGGACTTCTGTTTGGCTAGACTTCAGATGGTTCTCAAGGTTGATTCTCCTATAATTTAGTTGTAATTTTTAATGTGTTCACAGAAGGATGCAAGCACAGTGAGTATCTACTCTGCCATCTTGGATCTCCTTGTCTTATTCATTTTGATTTTCAAATGTTCTTTGTATGTTCTAAATATTAATCCTTTAGAAATTGCAAATATCATTTCCTAGTTTGCCTTGCTAGTTAACTTTGTTTAAGCTGATCCTCACTGAACTGATATCCTTAATTTTTACAGTTAGTTCCATGAAT
>NW_017731548.1:243645-263645 GCF_001890085.2 Hipposideros armiger | reverse complement strand
ATGTTGAATAACAGTGGTGACAGGGGCATCCCTGTCTTGTTCCTGATCATAGAGGAAAAGCTTTCATTTTTTTCACCATTAAGTATAATATTAGCTGAGGGTTTGTCATATATGGCCTTTATTATATTGAGGTACTTTCTTTCTATACCCATTTTATTAAGTGTTTTAATCATAAATGGATGTTGTATCTTGTCAAATGCTTTTTCTGTGTCTATTGATAATATCATATGACTTTATCTTTTATTTTGTTTATATGGTATACTACATTGATCAATTTGCATATGTTGAACCATCCTTGTGCCCCTGGGATGAACCCCACTTGATCGTGATGTATAATCTTTTTAATGTATTGTTGTATTTGATTTGCTAGTATTTTGTTTTGAGGTTTGTGTCTGTATTCATCAGAGATACTGGTATGTAGTTTTATTTTTATGTATGTTAGTTATCCTTACTCGTTTTTGGTATCAGAGTAATGTTGGGCTCATAAAATGAGTTAGGAAGTATTACCTTTTCTTTAATTTTTTCGAAGAGTTTGAGGAGGACAGGTATTAAATCATCTTTGAATGTTTGGTAGAATTCATTTGTGAAGCCATTTCATCCTGAACTTTTGCTTTTGGGGAGGTTTTGGATGATTGTTTCAATTTTCTTACTGTTGATCTGTTTATTTAGATTTTCCAGTTTTTTGTGATTCAGTTTAGGAAGGTTATATATTTCTAAGAACTTGTCTGTTTCTTCTAAGTTACTGAATTTTGTGGCATATAGTCTTTCATAATATTCTTCTATGATCCTTTGCATTTCTGTGGCATCCATCATAACATTTTTTTAAAAGACTTGACAACTATTGTGCCAAATTGTATAATTTATAATAGAAAATAATTCAGAAAATATGGTAAGGTTTCGATAGATTGATATTGCTGTGCCTTTTGCATTGCTTTGATTTGTTGATTTGGAAAGAAGCCACAAACTCAGTTTTAAGGATGTATGTTGAACAGCTTCAGATTTAAATTGTTTACAACTGGTAACTTTTGCGTATGGTTTTCATTTGACCTTATAATTCTCCACTTTGCATGGGAATCACTTGAAATTCATTCCAGATGTGTGCTCCTCAAAGCCATGTTCAGTTAGTTATAACTCTAAAACTTTGTGACTTCCTGTCTCTGCTGGAGTTTTCTTTTAGCTGTAATAAATATTCTTCCCTAATAGTGTAGGAGCTAGCTCTTTATTTCTAGTGTTTGGGAATATCATTCAGAGTGGATGTGTGGTTTAATTTTGAGGGATGGAAAGCTTTACTAATGAATTAAGCTAAAACATTTTTACAAAGTGGTCCAAACAAATTTATACATAATACATATAATACATAACATTTTATTCATGCATCCCTAATAGCAGACAAATGCTTTAGCTCTGAATGAACAAAACATTCAGGCATAAGCATGTTATTGTGATATCAGAACAGTTTGTTAAATACAAAATGTTTTATTGTTTTAAATATGGTATGTGCAATATAGCCACAATGAGAAAAGTTTTTCTGTCAAAATGCTCTTTGTGGAGTTTATCTGAAGGGCAGCTAGGGAGGGCAGTGTTCCAGAGTAATCTGTATCTATATTCCAGGTTGACTCATGGAGTGTTACATCTTTCTTATGGAATACTTTGGAGCTCTTTTCTTTCTCTCATTTTTTTGTTGTGGACTTAAAAATTTAATTGTGATATAGAAAAAGTAGGTTGATTTCATGATTTAATGAAAATATTACTAAACTAGAGTTCAGGATTCTTCTTTCTGCCATCAAGGATATGTCTGTTATTATTTAAAATAATGACCCACAATGCCTAAATCTGTTCAAGTTTATTCATTGTGTTTTCTGCCCCTCATATTTCATGCATATTTCTGCCATGTGCCTTCATCATGTCAATTACTTGGAATGCCAGCCTCCTTTCTCATGATTTATTTACAGCTGATAAGTTCTATTCTAGGTGCCACATTTTTCTTACAACCTTCCTCAGTAACTCCACAAAGTACTGTTTCTATTCTCTTTCTGATCTTTTATGTTATATAATGTCTTTTTGGCATTGTATACAAACTTACACTACTTCATATTTTGAATAATTTCATGTATATAAATCTCGACTAAAATAGTATAATTCCTTGAGGGTAAAATATGAATCATAATTTTTATTAATAACTGCTTAAAAAAAACACTGTTAGACCTAAAGGAGGTGCCATATCAGTTGTCATTTTATTGATCTAATTGAATTTTATCGACCTAATTTTAATTCCACCATCAACTGTGTGATTTTTTTTTCTTTTTTTAAGTTAAAGTTTATGGAGTGACAATTATTAGTAAAGTTACATAGATTTCAGGTGTACAATTCTGTAATACACCATCTATATATCACATTGTGTGTTCACCACCCAGAGTCAGTTCTCCTTCCATCAGCATATATTTGACTCCCTTTTACTCTCATCTACCACCTCCCTCCCACTTTACCCTCTGGTAACCACTAAACTATTGTCTGTGTCTATGAGTTTTTGTTTCTTCATTTGTTTGTATTGTTCTTTTGTTGTTTTCAGTTTTATATACCACATTATCAGTGAAATCATATGGTTCTTGATTTTTTCTGTCTGACCTATTTTGCTTAGAATAATAAACTATGTGATTTTTGAATGATACTCTAAGTTGAATTTATTTTAATACACATATACTTGATTAATTTATATATCAATTTTGATCAAATTAACCTTTTTCAATTTTTATCTCTAAGAGTTTTAATAGATTTTTATGGGTGATCAGGTGGTATGGTATGAATCCTCTTTAAAGCTTTTCTCAATCTTAACATTTCTGAATTTTACCCATTCTGAATTTTGGCCATTCTGACAGGAGTAAGGTGGTAACATATTGTGATTTTTATTTGCATTTCTGTAATAATTAGTGAGGTTGAGCATTTTTTCATATGTCTGTTGGCCATCTGTGTGTCCTCTTTAGAAAAACGTCTCTTCATGTCCTCTGCTCATTTTATAATTGGGTTGTTTGTTTTTCTGGTGTTGAGTTGAATGAATTTTTAAATAAATTTTGATATTAATCCCTTATCAGATGTATCAATGACAAATATCTTTTCCCACTTGGTAGGATCCTTTTTTGTTTTATTGATGGTTTCCTTTGCTGTGGAAAAGATTTTAGTTTGATGTAATTCCATGTGTTTATTCTTTCTCTTACTTCCTTTGCCTGAGGAGATATATCAGTAAAAATACTACTAAGGGTAATATCTGCAAATTTACTTCCTATATTTTCTTTTAGGAGTTTTATGGTTTCAGGTCTTACTTTCAAGTCTTTAATCCATTTTGAATTTATTCTCATGTATGGTGTAAGGAGGTAGTCCGACTTCATTTTTTTGCATGCGTCTGTTCAGATTTCCCAGTACCATTTATTGAATAGACTGTCTTTACCTCAATGTAAATTCTTGCTTCCCTTGTTGTAGATTAAATGACCGTATAAAAATGGATTTATTTCTGGGCTCTGTATTCTGTTTCATTGATCTATGTGTCTGTTTTTATGCCATGCTGTTTTGATTACTATAACCTTGTAGTATGATTTGATGTCAGTATCATGATACCTCCCACTTTGTTCTTATTTCTCAAGATTAGTACCAGTGATCTTGAATGAGATTATAAATTGATAATACAAGGATTGAATTTGAATCATTTTTGATTATTTTATTAAATATTTGATGTTGCTGAATAAGATATAATCTGTCATAATAAATTGGATTAGTGGAAGTTACTGCCTATAGGGGTTAAGGAATATGAGTTTGTGGGATATTTGAACTTTAAGATGTTTTTTAGATAATAGCATTATTCTCACTTTAAATTTGGTTAGGAATAATGAATCATTTATCTGGACTCCCTCTCCTACTGTACTTATTAGGTGAATTGGAAAAATAGGGAGTGCTACTTCAATAGGATCTAAGGCAAATAGAGTCAAAATATCCTTATTAACATTAGAAACACTGATGACTGATGAGGACATGGCAAAGTGTAGTAAGTCCAAGAACAGTCTCAGAGAATAATGATAAAAGTTCTCTAGAATTACCTTCAGATACACAGTAATTATAATCAAGTAATACACTCTAAGCCTGAATATACATGAAGTTGCTGTCAGAATCTACCTCAAGGTATTTCAATTCTGAGTAATTATAAATTTTATTTCTAGTGAAGAGTACACATATTTAGTTGAAAATAATTTTACCTTCCACAAATAAACTAAATTAAACCAAATTGGTACATCCCCAGAGAAACTGAACTCAATAATACACATTTTAAAGCAAATTCTTCTGAAGTACAACAAGGTGTTAACTGCTTAATTTCTTTCTTTCTTTTTTTTTTGTCTTTTTAAAATTTGTTTTATTTTTCAATTACCTTTGACATAACATATTATATTAGTTTCAGGTGTACCACATAGTGATTTGACATTTATATAACTTAGGAAGTGATGACCCTGATAAATCTAGTACATATCTGACACCATACATAGTTATTATAATATTGTTAATTATATTCCCTGTGCCATATGTTAAATCCTCATGACTATTTTGTAACTACCAATTTGTATTTCTTTCTTTCTAATTTTTTATTTTTATTTATTTTATTTTTAGCTGTTGGCACCTGTTGGCAGCTCACGGCAGCTCAGTTCAGGCCAGGAATTGAACTGCTGTTGCTCAGAGCTCACACTCTTGAGAGAGCTCTTAACCAACTGAGCCACTTGGTTGGCCCTTATTTCTTTCTTTCTTGTTGAGTTTTTTTTTTATTAGTTTCAGGTGTACAAAGCAACATAATAGTTAGACATTTCTTAAATGTCTGAAGCTGTCAGACAGGTCTTAACTTATGTGGTACTACCTGAGAAGCTTTGGGGAGGGTGATTTCCAGTCTGGCTCTCCCTTCCAGGAATGAAAATGCAGGAATCACGTGATTAGTGCCATGTGTCAGGGGATAGAGTAGCATCCTATCCTGTCTGGTCTCCTGATACTAACAGAGGTGGTGTACAGGTGCAAATGTTTTAATTTTAATGTGAGTCTGCAGATAAACTGCAACCAAACCATGGAAGTTATCCTGAAAATAAGACTTAACCAGAAAATAAGCCCTAGCGTGATTTTCCGGGATGCTCATAATATAAGCCTTACCTCAAACATAAGACCCAGTTGAGATCGTCAGCCAGAAATGACTGTTTGAATAAATGTAGATTTTTATACATTAAGAAATGAATAAATGTAGATTGTTGGAGCAAAAAGCAATATAAGACCCAGTTTTATGTTCAGGGAAATATGGTAGGAGAATAATTGTGAGGAATGAATAACTTCAATAGTTTTCTTTTTTTTTCTATTTTTTTTAGTTTTCAATAGTTTTCTAAATGAGATCATAAGCAATCTATTGATCATTTTCTTTATCCCTTATTGAAGCCTTGATAGCTCAACCATCTGGGTTGAGGACAAATGTTGTCTCTTCATGAAGTTTTCCTTGATACCCTCATTGCACTGTCAACTTTTCTGAAATGGACCACTGTAGCAATTTCTTTGTACCCTTTGGTGACACTTTTCATATTCTGTATTTTATTAATCATTTATATGACCTTCTTCCCAATTGTTTTGTAATGGTAATACTTTCTGGTATTTGCATAATTTTCATAGCTTTAAAAGTTTACTCATTTAAAAGTTTATTCCCATTATCTTTATCAGTTCTCACATAGACCTTATGATTCAATAAATCATCCCCATTTTACTGATATGAGGGATGTGAGAGGGTGCAATGGGCCAGCATCAGGAGACTTGTGTTCTAGCTTTTATTTTATTGCTCATGAGGTATGCAGTTGTGAATAGGCCACATACACATGTGAAATTTTAGCTTTCTCTTCTGAAAATATGTTAGAGGGATGTAGTGCTCTGAGGATCCATTGCTGTGTGGCATTAATCAGATTTGATAATGTTCAAACACCATTAAAGTGGCATTAACTTATCACCATTGAGAGACTGTAATCTCTTGGAGGGTAGGAACCATATCCCTTTTTCAGCTTTCTATGTTCCAAACACTTAGCACAGCACCTAATGCAAAGTGGGTGCTCAATAAATATTGGTTAAGTGGATGAATAGGACAGGGGTCCTCAAACTTTTTCTGCAAAAGGCCAGATAGTAAATGTTTTAGGTTTTGTGGGCCATCTGGTCTCTGTTGCAACTACTCAATGCTGCCCTTGTAGTGCAAAAGCAGCCACAGAGGCATATAAATGATGAATATAAATGTGTTCCAATAAAATTATTTATGGGCACTGAAATTTGAATTTTTTTTAAAAAAAGATTTTATTGTTCTTCAGTCTAGTTGTGGAGGACGTCGCTTCACTGGCCCACGTTGGTATTATGCTCATTGCGCTCTTCCTGGGTGAGGTAGATCGGTCACTGGCCACTGGATAGCCACTCACAGCAGCTCTTGGCAGTTCATGCTGGCTGCCAGCCACTCACGGTAGCTTATGGCAGTCCACTGCAGCCCCACTGCAGCCTACACCATCGCCAGCGACTCACGACAGCCCAACTCCAGGTCGAGCTATTCTTCACCATCTAGCTGTACAGGGTGCAGCGTCACTGGGCCTCATGTGGGATCTGAACCGGGGCTCTGCTGCTCAGAGCTGGCACCCCAAGCCAACTCTTACCCAACGCGCCACTTGGCTGGCCCTGAAACTTGAATTTTATATAATTTTTTACATTATAAAATACACTTCTTTTGATTTTTTTCAGACATTTAAAAACGTGAAAATTAAATCAATAATGTTGTAAAGACTATGTAGGGTGTCACATGGGTACTGGACTTATCAGGGGGAATCACTGCATAAATTATATAAATGTCTAACCACTGCACTGTACACCTGAAACTAATATAAAATAATATTGAATGTCAACTATAACTATATATATATATATATACATNNNNTATATATATAGTCATGGGATATATATATATATATATATATATATATATATATATATATTGTCATGGGATGTACAGCATAGGGAATATGGTCAATGGTATTGTAATAGCTATGTACGGTGTCAGAGGGGTAGTAGACTTGGGGGTCTTATCACTTTGTGAGGGGTGTAAATGTCTAATCACTATGTTGTTTTGTATACCTGAAACTAATAAAAAAATAAAAATGTGAAAATCATTCTTAGCTAATTGAATAAACAAAAACAGATGTTGGGCTGAATTTAGCTTGTGAAGTGTAGTTTGCAATGTCTGGAATAAAATATGAATATCAGTCATATTAAACAATTGGACTGTATTTTTTATTTATTATGGTAATTATATGAGCATATTTAGTGTGATCTTATTTGAATAGACAATAATATTTATTTAATCATTTACTAACATAATGTGAGAATATAGTTAGAAGCAAAACTGAATGTGTGATATTGGGTTAAACAATTTTATCTTTCTAATATTATGCTATATAGATTTTTAGCAAATATTGTGCATTTTTAATTTATTTCTGGATTCATTTAAAAGTATATTGAAAAAAATTGAGAAGGGTAGTATTAATTGAGGAACAATTGATGAGGTGATAACATGATATATCTTGCTTGGTGTTACAGAAAGTCATGAAACTAGATTTTATCCACTACAAATTCATGCTATCTAATCTCATTTGGGCTATTAATACTACTTGTTAGTAAAGAATGCAACTTTGTTTATTCTTTATCTGTTACATTCTTCTAGCGTTCCTCATGACAGCTGGTTTTGATTTTCTACACGTTTCAACTTCCAATCCTATGACATCTCCCTCACTCTAAGAGATGACCCTTGCTCCTCCTGTTCATGTCATCCAACATGACTCTAGCAAGTTTCCTCCCCTTGTCCTCAGATACCTTCGTGTCACTCCCATAACCTCATATTTCACGGTATTTTACCTTTTTCTCTGTATCAAAGGAGAAAAATGTATCTCTCCTTTTTCCATGACTAAATGTCTCTTGTTTGTTTTGTACACCTGAAACTAAAAAAAATAAAAAAAATTGTCTTTTTGTGCTCTCTATATCACAATTTTTTTAAAGTCTTTCCATAAATTTTTTTCCTCAGTGATCTCCACTATCTCTTATGTTAGCATGTCTCTGCTTCTTTACTGGCTCTTTCTCTTCTTCCTATGGACATGCTTAGGCCTTCTAGTCCTTAAAAACAGGATTTATTCAGCTGTTCTGCATTGGCGTGACCTTCCACCAGCATCTCTTCTGATTGGTCGAGCTTCAGTTCTCACAGGGAGGTGCTCTAGCATATCATCCCTTCACCTTTGCCTTAAAAGGATAAAAAAAAATCTATACCAAAATGAATCACGTCTTGGAACTTCTGTTTATTTAAGACTGCTGTCCAGTCTCTTTTGTGGTCAAACATTTTATGTCTTAAAACTATGGTCTATATGTGATGCCTCATAACTTATCCTTTAGTTCTTGCAATCTGTCTTCCATCTTCTTTATTTATCTTTTAAAATCTATTCTCAAGAATCACCAGTGAACTTCCAGGGGATAAATACAACAACCGTTTATTGATAATTATCTTCTTTCACTTCCTTAGCATTACGCTGTGTCTGATAAGTAACACATACTTCTTGGAGACTTTTACTCTTTGGCCTCTGGAACAGTGCTCCTTTCTTAACCCAGATTGTTCTTTACCTGAAAATGTTAGTTACTCTTTTACCTCCCTGCCAAAGATTGGCATTCTCCAAAGTCATATCCCAGTCCCTCTCTCTTCTTTCTCATTCCTTCTAACCCTACCCATGTTCTGTCCTATCATCTGTAAGCTAATGTTTTTCACATCTCTCTCTAGTCCTCTCTTTCATAAGCCCCAGTTCTGCATTGTCAGGGAACTGGTGGACATTCCCACCTGGGTGTCTTATCAGGCCCTCAAACACATCATGCTTTAAACTGAACTCATGGTCTTTTCTTTCAAATCATCTCTCACTCTTCTAGTTTGTTTCCCAATTTTTATAAAGGACACTCTATTTCCTCAGGAATGAAATCTTGTAGCCATTTTTTATTTGTTTCTTTTTGTTGTCTCCCAGAGAGAATCAGCCCTTAAGTCCTAAAAAATTACCTTTGGAATATTTCTCATGTCCTTTTATATCTGTTTTTTCCCCACTTCTATGACTTTAGTTTAGTCCTCAATCACCACATGTTTAAGAAATTGGTGGTCTTCTCTTTATTGGTCTCATTTCTTACAGTCACCCTTCTCCAATGCATTTTGACACCTTCCCAAAGCTTTGGTTTATATTATTTCACTTTATATTACTTTAAACTCAATTTTAATAGCTGACAATTGTGGAAGGCTTACTATATCTTAGGCACAATTCTAAGCAGTTTGCATGGATAAACTTAATTCTCAAAAGAATCCTTTGAGGTAGCTAGGATTATCATTTAACTATGGAGAGCACTGAGCCTCATAGAGTTCAGCAACTCACCCAGGATCACATAGCTTATAAGATACAAGGTCAGGAGTCAAACACTGGGTGTGGGAGGCTAAAGATGGGGTTGGAAGGGGAAATGGGACAGCACCTAGGGTATTAACCATTACATGGTAATGCCTTCTGTTACTGAGTAAAGTTCAGACTTGCTAACTTGGCTCACTAACTCTGTGATCTCCAACTTCTTTTATTTTTCAGAAATATTTAGCACAAAACCAATATAATGGCCATCTGTCCTATTCATAATTCTCATATATATGCACCGGGCTTTTGATCTGCATGGTTTTATTTATATTATTTTCTTTAATGCCATTATGCACCCTCTCATCGCCCACCAAACCACAAGTCTTCAGTATAAAACCTTTGCATCTTTCAACACTTATTTAAGCACAACCCAATATATCCATTTAAGTGTACAGTTCAATGAGTTTTGATAAATGTCTATGATCATGTAACCACTGCCACAATCAAGGCAGAGGACATTTCCATAATCCCCAAAGTTTCCTCATGATTCTTTGTGACATTCTCCCAATGCCCTTGGACCCTGGCAAACACTGATCTGTTGTCTATTCTCAGATTTGTTTTGTCTTTTCTATAATTTCATATAAATAGAATCATGCAGTATGTACTCCTTTGTGAGTGATTATATTGTTTAGCATCATGGTTTTAAAATTCATTCATGTTGGTGTGTTTCAGTAGTTCACTCTTTTCTATCATTGATTAGTATTTCATTACATGGATATACTACAATTTGTTTATACATTCACCTGTTTACATTAGGGTGGTTCCAGTTTTTGGCTATTATGAATAAAGCTACTCTGAACATTTGTGTCTAAATCTTTGTGTGGACATATGTTTTTATGTTTCTTAGGTATTTACTTGGGAGTTGATTTGCTGGGTATAAGGTAAATGTATATTTAAATTTATAAGAAACTGCTACAGTGTTTCCAAAGTGATTGTGCCATTGTTCCATTAGCTATGTATGAAATTCCAGTTTTTCCATGTCCCTGTGACACTTGGTATTATCAATCTTTAACATTTTATTCATTCTAGTGAGTGTGAATTGATAGCCCATGGTGATTTATTCTGCATTTCTCTGATGTCTAATGATATTGATCATCTTTTCATGTGCTTTTTGGACATTTGTATATCTTTTTAAGTGGTCTATTCCAATCTTTTGTCCATTTAAAATGTATTTAATATTCTTATTATGAATTATGAGTTCTTTATATGTCAGAAATAGATAATTTATTTTTAATTTAAAAGTAGTAATTTTATGTTTAATCAAGGTAGACAAATGTCTGATTTAATTCAACAGTTCCTGTATTTTTGTTTACATCTAAGTCAAGTATAGCAGTTAGCCAGTTGGAAAGCCTGTCATGAGGCCAGAAACTGCTATAAACTGTTTCTTGATAATTGTCTATTACTTCTGCAAAAGACTTGATCCTGTTGTAAATGTTATATAGTAATATTATCAAGAGAAATACATCAGTCAATGAGTAGCTTACACAAGCCAACTCTACTGCATGGCTTGAAACTATTCAATAAACAGTTTTGTATAGCAAATAGAAAGGGAATTTGACTGGTTATAAAAAAGTAGCACATGAATTTCTGCAGTTAAATGGGCAAGCAATGTAATAATATTGAAATGTATGTAAAAATCAGTGCACATAAAGCCTGGAGTAAGAATAATCTCTCTCAGTCCCTTCAGAGTTCAAACTTAAGTTATTGTAATGCCTTAGAGTATCATCACCAATGTCTAGCTACAGTGGATTCTTAATATTAGAGGCAGCTATGGTATGTTCTACAAAGTCACTGCAACACTGAATTAACACAAACATTGAAATAGCTCCTAGGGGATAGATATATCTATATATCAATATCTATCTAGATATTATAGATAGATAGATAGATAGATAGATAGATAGATAGATAGATAGATCTCTGTCTATATGTCCCTATCTCTCTATCTCTAGCTTTAATCTCACTAACAGGTGCCAGAGCTTGGATTCAAATCCCATCCAACTGGCCCCAGATCTGGAGCTTCTTGTGTTACACTGCACCGCCCTACATCTCCACCCTCTGGTCATCTCTGTATTAAAGTGAAACAAGAAAGCAGAGCATCACCTTGTTCGACCTCAGCTTTGGACATCTTAAATTTTTGCTGCTCTGAGCGTGTTCATGACTTATTGCAAAAATGATGGGAACATTGATTTGAGTATTATAAATACATTTTAAAAAATAAGTGAATTCATGATTATAGAATCTGGATAATGAGGATTGAATGTATATATGAGAACATAAATGTATATATCCACACACAAACAATCATATGCAGTTTTTGGAGGGGCAAAGTGGGGTAAGAGGGGTTCACCATTATGGTATCAGACATGACTTCTGAACTTTTTTCACTCTGTTTAAAATTAAACACCAGTACGATTCTTTGATCACTTTTAGATCTCTGGCTTATGTCCTGGGTGTGTGTCTATATGGCTGGTTGACATTTTGTGGGTCAAAATCAAATAATCTGTTGGTTTACAGAGCCACAAAATATGGGTTATGTAAACATCTAAATATTTACTTGTCCATAATATTGCCTCACATCTCAAAATAAGCAAATGTTGGTAGATTTGATAAATCATATTGATATAATTTGAATTGCAAAGCATAGAAGAGCTTTACTAGCGTTCATATCTTTGCTTTTCTCATTTCTTCATTTGAGGTCACCAAAGGTGTATATAAAAAGTTTCCAGTTATTTCCATAGCTCGGTTTGAGAAACGAGGAATGATATTTGGCAGAAACATGAATGCTATACTCTTTATACATTCAGAATATTATTCCAGACAACTTGGACCTAGAAGCAACTGGAAGAACTCAACAAATCACAAAATTGGACCAAATGAAAATATCTCAAGGTGGAAAATCATTTAGGTATAAAATATATTATCTTAGATTGTTCCCATCATCCTTATACCTTTCCTTAATACTTTGGGAAAAGAGAATTATTTTGGAGTAAGCCTTTTTTTCACTAACTCTTGATTCTTTCTAGAATATGCTGGCCAATTTGTTTTAAAATATGAATATTTTCATATTTTAGACCATTACTTATACAAAAATTTATGAGTAATTTTTCCTCACTTTAATGTAGCATTTATTATATTTTGAGTATTAATTAATTTTTGGCTAATAAACATGCTTAAAAATAGGTGTATGTTTTTAATTTATGTTTTGTAATAAGCATATACCTTTTTGGATTTGAAATGTATTAAACACTTAATTTCTGGTTTCTTTATAAAATCTGTGTAGTTTAAAATAAAATGCAAGTATTTAAACAACACCAGAGTTGTTATTTTGCTTATTAGACTTCATTTTGATATTGTACTGCAATATCCACTTGTATAGGAATACTTAGCTGTGGTATTGACTACTGTCATCTCTGGAACTTTTGTTCACTATTTAAGTAAAAATTGGTATATTAAGAACTTTGAAGATACTGTTGCACAACTGAATTATGAAATATGTTTGAGGAATAGAATGAATCAATTATTGAGTGAATGAATGACTTTGTTGACTTATTATTTAAAAAATAAAAACACCTTCATGTTAATGTATAAATCACAGGGAATAGAATGCCATTTTTAACCCGCAGGTTTACTATTTAATAATTTAATAAACATTTATTTGGTACTTAAAGACATTTTTGGCATTAGAGATGTAAACATTGATAACACATTGTCTCTGGCTTCCAGGGGGTTATAGTCCAGTAGGAGAATCACACTGTACAGGGGGAAAGTGCTCTACTGCTATCACAGCAAATATATCCTTTATGAGCTATAGTAGCAGCTAAAAACAGTAAAGTTTCAGAAGGAGAACTTTAAAATTTTTATCAGGCATAGAATGGAAAAATGGTGTGCATGGGGGGATAGGGCATTTTAGACAAAGGGAACAACATAAACAAAGCACAAAAGCATGAAAGGTTATTGTGTTTGGGATTGTGGCAATATAATGTAAGATGTATTATACATGGGGAAAGGTTTGTGGAAGATAAAATTGGAATAAATAAGTTGAGGTAAGATAGAAAGTAGTTTTGACAGCCAAAGTGAGAAGTATAGTTTTAATCTAAGGCAACGTGAAGACTTAAAAGGTCTTTAAATGACAGTGGAATGGACCCAGTCATACTTGTGTTTTTAGGAGATAGTTCTAGTGATATTGTGAATGATGGATTAGAAAGAGGAAAGGCTGGGAACAGGGCGACAGTGAAACAGGCTCTTACCTTGGTCTCAGTAAGAAAGGATGAGGGACTCAGTAGGGCTATTGTAGAGGGGAGGATTGTGTGGGAACAAAGCCACACAGTAATGAGGGAGCCTGTGGGGAAGAACCACTTGACTGAGTAAGGGCAAGTAGCGGCAGGAGTGCCATCTATTTTTTGTTTTTATTTGTTTGTTTGATTGACAAAGGAGGAAAGAAAGTTCTTCCTTCTTTTTAGAAGGACAAATTTGTTGTTGTTTTAAGATTGGGATAAAAAGCCCTTGGAGAGGGAATGATTAGGAGATGTAGAGGAGAGAAATATCATGCATCCCTGCTTGGTCGCCTGTTACCTATAGATTGGTTTGGGCCACAAAGAAGGAATGTAAACAGTGTATGAGTGACAGTTTTGAATCAGTTTTTGAATAGTCCACATGGCCTATATATTTCTACTTTATTTTGTCATAGGCCACCTTGCTATTGACCCTCATTTCTTGTTTTCTCCTACCTAGTTCTGGCCTACTCCACTTCCTCATCTATGACTTCTCTCCTTTAACTCCGATTAGCATTCATCTGATTATAGCTCGCTGGGAAAAAAAAAGGGAGATTTATTAGGAGAATACAAGGGTGTTTCATAGAACGCAAGGGCAGAACAGGACTGGATCTAGTTACTAAAAAGCCAGGAAGATCCTTATTTACTAGACTCTGAGTTTCTGTGACATTCCTGTTCCTCTCTCTTTGCAGAATGCATTTTCCGCTTTGCTGGAGCCTGTGTGGTACATGCGAACCCACAGTACCCAAGCTTCGCTTGCATGCAGTCTAGTTACATCAAGAAAGACTAACTTCTTTCTGTCAGTCTCAATCTTAACTAACTGTTCCAGATTGGATCAGGTGCCCAAGCCTGCTCCAACAAGCAGTGATCGATGTAGTAGTCCCATTGGACAAGTATGACTCATAGGAGATCACTATGTGGACATGTTAATTGGGGTGGTGAGAGGGATTGCTTGTGATAGAGTTTAGACTTTGGGCTGACAACATGATGACTCACTGACACACTGATATAACTCTGGATTCCCAACCTAGCTATTAATTCCTGTTTGGGTCGATTGCTTAATCATCAAAACTTTAATAGTTATCTATATAAACATTTATATGTATAATAAATTTTTATTAGGAGAATTATGTGTTACATAATATAATACAATAAGAATATTATGTACTACCCATAATAAAGCAGGAGTACTTTTAGTTATAATAAAAAGGTACTTAGCCTGCAAAATCCAGGGCATCATCCTAGTCCTTCCACTCCAGACTGTACAGGAAATTCCTCATCAAATTTCTGAAAAACACTCTCAGACAGAACTTTTTATAATTCTGTCATCTCTTAGTCTTTACACAGCAGGGAACTTCTTCTGTATAAAACCACATGCTTTTATTGTAATAATGAGCTAGAAATAGAAATTCATTCCAACCTGTGATTCTATGCTTTCCTGTAACTACAATAAAACATTGAAGATAAGCCTTTTGTTAGACCATATAAGCCTAAAGTAATACAGAAATTTCTTCTAAGAACTCCTAGTGCACTGTAGTATGACCATGCTGCAAAGTTCAGCTAAATGACTGATTTATTATTTTAAATTGTCACCTCAGAGTCCTCAATAATTTGTGACATAAAGTGTGTCACCAGTATTATGTAGTTCTTACAAAATAAGGTTGTCTTTTCTTGTCGTTCCCCACCAGAATCTAAGCAAGAAGTCAGTAGTATCTTTCTCACTATTGTATCCTCCATCCTTAGAACAGTACCAGACTTGGAGTAGGCACTCAATATTACTAAAGAAAAGCATGAAAAGTATATAGGAATGGAATAAGTTTTGTTACAGCAATGTCATCCAATTCTTTGAACTCTGTGGTAGATAATCTCCAAAGTTGCCTGCCATCAGTTCATCCTTGCAGGTACTTTCATACTATTTCATCCATAAGAAGCCAGATCTATGTCTTCTATCCTTGTCTAGAGGCTGATGTTTGAATATGCTTTGACTAATTGAATTTGAAGGCAGTGATACTGTGAGAGTTTCAGGCCTTGCATTTAAGAGGCCTGGCAGCTACTAATTATCTCTCTAATCTGGTCTGCATGTAAGAAGTCCTTCATCCACTGTACTTGGAGAAAGTCCACACAGAATCACAAAGAAAGAGAGCCTTCAGGCATGGGAGTGCAGTCTTCTTGGACTTTTAATTTTATTCTGCTCAGCAACTGAAAGAAGCTGAGTGAATGATCCCAGTTGTCATAACAAGGAGCAGAAAACCTACCTAGATAAGCCCAGCTCAAATTCTTATCCTACAGAATTAAGAGAAATATTAAATTCTTGTTTTAAGCTTCTATATTTTAAAATTGTTTGTTAGGCAAAAAGAGACACCTGAAATAAATTCCTTCCAAGTTATATGTCCAAAATCACATAGTGATCTGTCATGAAAAATAATTTTTAATGATTTATGAGCTGACAACTCAATTAGATTTTTCTTTAGTTAAAAGCAAAGGATTAGAAACCACTTGATTTGCAAGAAGACTTCCTATGCAGTTATTAATGTCTTTTACTTTCTCAGTTCTAACACCAAGATTTTGAATTGCACATTTGTTTGGAAGCTATAAATCTTTTACATGCTAAGTTAATACAAAGAAACATGTCCTAAATGAAAGATCAGAACAAAGCTCCAGAAAAAGAACTAAACAAAATGCAGATAAGAAATATACCAGAATGCAGAGTTCTAAATATTGGTTATAAGGATGCTCAGTTATCTCAGAGCGAACTTCAACAAGAAATAGGAGACATAAAAATGGAGATAGAAAACATTAAAAAAAGAACCAGTCAGTAATGAAGAATACAATAACTGAAATGAAGAATACATTAGAGGGAATCAACAGTAGATTAGATAAAACAGAGGGTCAAATCAGCAATTTGTAAGATAAGGTAGCAGAAAACACCCAAATAGAACAGCAAAAGAAAAAAGAATCCAAAAAAATGAGGATAGTTTAAGGGGCCTCTGGGACAACAAGTGTATCAACATATATTTGTGGGGATACCAGAAAGAGAAGAGAGACAGCAAGGAAATGAAAGCCTATTTGAAGAAATAACAACAGAAAACTTCCCTAACCTGGTGAAGGAAATAGACATACAAGCCCAGAAAGCGCAGAGAGTCCCAAACAAGATGAACCCAAAGAGGCCAACACCAAGACACATTAGAATTAAAATACAAAGGTTAAAGACAAAGAATCTTAAAAGTAGCAAGAGAAAAACAGTTAGTTGCCTACAAGGGAGCTCCCATAAGACTGTCAGCTGATTTCTCAATAGAAACTTTGCAGGCTAGAAGGGAGTGGCGGGAAATATTCAAAGTGATGAAAAGCAAGGACCTACAACCAAGACTACTCTCCCAGCAAGCCTATCATTAAGAATTGAAGGAAAGATAAAGAGCTTCCTAGACAAGAAAAAGCCAAAGGAGTTTCTCACCACCAAACCAGTATTAAACGGGATGTTAGGGGGACTTCTTTAAGACACACACACACACACACACACACACACACACACACACACATCAAAGGTATGAATAACAAACTGCCAATGACTACATATTTATCAACAATTCCTTTCAATGTAAATGGATTAAATGCTCCAGTCAAAAGACAGGGTGGCTGAATAGGTAAGAAAATAAAACCCTTACATATGCCATCTACAAAAGACTCACTTCAGATCTAAAGACACACACAGACTGAAAGTTGAGGGATGGAAAAGGATGTTCTATGAAAATAGAAACAAACAAAAATCTGGGGTCGCAATACTTATACCAGACAAAATAGACTTAAAAAAAAGGCTATATAACAAGAGACAAAGGAGGACCCAGTAATCCCACTTCTGGGTATTTACCAATGTTTGAAGAAACACAAAACAGTACTTCAAAGGGACATGTGCATCCATATTTTTCATTGAAGCATTATTTACAATAGCCAAGATATGGAGGTAACCTGGGCACCCATCAGTTGATAAATGGATAAAGAAGAGATGGTACATATATACAATGGAATATTACTCAACCATAAAAAGAATGAATTTTGCCATCTGCAACAACATGGATGGACCTAGAGGGTATTGTGCTGAATGCAGTAAATCAGACAGAGAAAGACAAATGTCATGTGATTTCACTATATGTGGAATCTAGAGAAAAGGATACATGAACAAAGAAAACATAAACAAGCTCATATATATATATATATATGGAGAGAGAGAGAGAGAGAGAGAGAGAGAGAGAGAGAGAGAGAGCGAGCATTTTTATAGTTGCCAGATTGGAGAGGGGTTGTGGGATGGGTGAATGTGGGGAGGGGATTAAGTGGTACTAATTGGTAGTCACCAAATAATCATGGGGATGTAAACTACAGCATAGGAAATATAGTCAGTAGTATTATAATAACCATGTATGGTGTCAGATGGGTACTGGCTTTATCGGGTTGACCACTTCATAAGTTATATAAATGTCTAATCACTGTGTTGTATATCTGAAACTAATATATTTTATTAGTCAACTGTAATTAAAGCAGGTATAAAATGTCTATTAAGGCTTGGTTTTCATCTAGGTTGTAAGAAAGTTAGACTTGAGATTTCTACACACTCCAGGCTGTCCACCAGAGTTTAAATCAGGTAGGCATTTGTAACTAGAAGTCCTACTTTGCTATAAAGAATGCCTGTTTAAAAAAAATGGTGGTGGTGAGGAGGGCTCCCTGAGTTCTCCCCTAGAAAGCACAGCAATTTGAGCAACGGGAGTGCAGCAAATAAACCTCTACCAAGCACACTGAGCAGCGAAGGGACTCCCACGCCAAGTACTTAAAGGTGGACAAACCGGGTGAGTGGGTGAAGAGGGAGGCGAGGCGCGTGGAGGCACAGCCTACACCTGCGGCTGCTGAGACTCGGGGTCTCAGAGAGCAGATCAGAGAGTTCCCACGGCTCACTCCCTACACCTCCAGCCCACACTAAGGCAGAATCCTCAGGCCAGGTGTGTAGCAGAACGGAGAGAGGAGGGCGTGAGCAGAGGCACAGTCCATCTGCACCCGGGGTTGTGGAGCGGTGGGAATCCAGGACAAGGCGGAGTGGTTTACAGCACCAGGGCGGGCTCAGCCTCTGGGCTGACCATCCCCATTGGGAGAGCGACAGGAGCCCCAGGATGCGCAGTTTCTGAGGCAGAAATCTCAAACTGGCTAGCAGGAGAAGAGGGAAGCGAGAAGCGTGAAGATGCAGTCCACACCCCACAGCTGTGGAGACGAGAGCTGCTTTGCGGGAGGGGAGGGGGCTTTTTTCTTTTTTTGCCCTATTTGTTTTTCTTTTTCTCTTTCTTTTTTCCCCTTTTCTCTCAGACAGGAAAAATAAACTGCATAGATAAGCGCACACCCCTACCCTCCCTCAGAAACCTTGGCCCCCTCCCTGCCAGAGCCTGAGGCTGACTCCTGAAGAGAGGAGTAAGTCAGAACAAAGGTGCTTCGACTCCCTGGGGGCTGAGTAATTTACATGAGAAAAGGCTCCAGGTGGGAGCTACTAAATATGCTGTCCCCACTTCCACCTCTCCTGGGCAGCTTGGGAAGCAGAACAACTTTGGCTGCTGAGACACAGGAAGGCCTACCAGCAGCTCTGAAATCTCCACCCCCAACCCTCCAACAGCCCCAGTGGAAAGAGCACCCAAAGATGCACATCCAGTCCTCTGGCTGCGCAGAATCAGAGTGCCTCTGGACAGACAGGAACAGAAATAACACTGACTTTGTAAAAAAAACTACCAATCACACCTCATAACTCCACTCATCTAAAATAGACCTGCATTACCAAGCTCACTCTAGGTGCCAGGCGGCTGGCTCTGCCCCTACAAGACACACAGGAGTGTGTGTATAGCAGAGGAAAACCTGGGGAGAGCTTGGCGGACTTCAGCCAAGATGGGCACTGGTTATTTCTTGGTTTTTCTGTTTTGTTTTGTTTTTATTGTTTTCGGTTTGGGTTTCTCTTTTGGTGTGTTATATTGTTTTTGTTAATTGGGTTTTCTTGGGTGTTTTGCGTTTTGTTTTGTTTTTTTCATTAATCACTTGTGTTAGTTGTTTTTGGATTTTTCTATTTCATTAGTAATTTTAGTTTTTTATATAGGCATATATAAAGGTGCATATATCTGGATATGTATGTCCATATATATGGGGGTGTAGATATATATATATATATATATATATATATATATATATATATATATATATATAT
>NW_017731548.1:239942-241959 GCF_001890085.2 Hipposideros armiger | reverse complement strand
AGGCCTACAACCTAGATTGCTTTATCCAGCAAGGTTATCATTTAAAATTGAAGGAGAGATAAAGAGCTTCCCAGAAAAGAATAAGCTAAAGGAATTCATTACCACCAAGCCAGCATTGCAGGAAATGTTAAAAGGGCTGCTTTAAGTAGAGGAAAGAGAAAAACAACCTAACTAATGAAGACCAGGAACACAAATAACAAAACGGCAATAACTGCGCACCTATCAATAATCACATTAAATGTGAATGAACTGAATGCTCCAATCAAAAGACAGGGTGGCTGAGTGGATAAGAAAGCAAGACCCTTGCATATGCTGTCTACAAGAGACTGATCTTAGATCAAAAGACACATACAGGCTGAAAGTAAAGGGATGGAGTAAAATATTTCATGCAAATGGAACCGAGAAAAAAGCTGGAGTAGTGATACTTATATCAGATAAAATGGACTTTAAAATGAAGAACATAATGAAGGACAAAGAAGGGCACTTCATAACAATAAAGGGATCGATCCAACAAGAGTATATAACTCTAGTAAACATCTATGCACCTAACATAGGAGCCCCAAAATATATAAAACAGATTTTGATAGACATAAAGACAGAGATCAACAGTAACACTATTATAGTAGGAGACTTCAACACCCCGCTGTCACCAATGGACAGATCCTCCAGAAAGAAAATCAACATGGAAACAGTGGCCTTAAATGACACTTTAGACCAGCTGGATTTAATCGATATTTTCAGAGCATTTCACCCCAAAGCTATGGAGTATACATTCTTCTCAAATGCACATGGATCATTTTCCAAGATAGACCACATGTTAGGCCACAAAACAAGTCTCAAAAAATTTAAAAAGATTGAAACCATATCAAGCATTTTCTCTGACCACAATGCTATGAAACTAGAAATCAATTACAAGAAGAAATCCGGAAAGCTCACAAATACATGGAGGCTAAATAACATGCTACTAAATAGCAAGTGGGTAAAAAATGAGATCAAGGAGGAAATCAAAAAATACCTTGAGGCAAACGAAAATGAAAACGCCACAACTCAAAATCTCTGGGATGCTGCAAAAACAGTACTAAGAAGGAAGTTCATAGTAGTGCAGGCCTACCAAAAGAAGCAAGAAAAATTTCAAATCAACAGGTTATCCTTACACCTCAGGGAGCTGGAAAAAGAACAGAAAAATAAGCCCAAAGGGAGCACAAGGAAGGAGATAATAAAGACCAGAGTGGAAATAAATGAAATAGAGACCAGAAAAACAATACAAAAGATCAACGAAACCAAGAGCTGGTTTTTTGAGAAGATAAACAAAATTGACAAACCTTTAGCTAGACTCATCAAGAGAAAAAGAGAAAGGGCTCAAATTAGTAAAATCAGAAATGAAAGAGGTGAAGTAACAACAGACTCCACAGAAATACAAAAAATCTTAAGAATTACTGTGAGCAATTATATGCCAACAAATTTGACAAGCTGGAAGAAATGGATAATTTCCTAGAAGCATACAACCTTCCAAAGCTAACTCAAGAAGAAACAGAAAATCTGAATAAACTGATTACCACCAAGGAAATTGAATCAGTAATCAACAAGTTCCCCCCAAAAAAGCCCAGGGCCAGATGGCTTCACAAGTGAATTTTACCAAAAATTCAAAAAAGAATTATTACCTCTTCTTCTCAAAGTATTCCAAAAAATCCAGAAAGGCTCCCAAACTCTTTCTATGAAGCCACGATCACCGTGATTCCAAAAACAGACAAAGACAGTACAAAAAAGGAAAACTACAGGCCGATATCTGTGATGAACATAAATGCAAAAATCCTCAACAAAATCTTAGCAAACAGAATTCAGCAATATAGTAAGAAGATCACACATCATGACCAGGTGGGTTTCATCCCTAATATGCAAGGGTGGTTCAACATCCGCAAATCAATTAATGTGATACATAACATCAACAAAAATAAAAATAAAAATCATATGGTCATATCAATAGATGCAGAAAAAGCATTTGACAAAATACAGCAGC
>NW_017731548.1:214722-237667 GCF_001890085.2 Hipposideros armiger | reverse complement strand
AACTGATGTTGAATAATAATGTATGTCAACTATAATTATATATACATATAGTCACGGGACGTGGAGTAGAGAGTGGGAATGGAGTCAATGGAATTGAAATAGATAAGCATGCCATCAGGTGTGGGAGGGCAGTAGATGGGGAAGGGGGGTTGTTACTTTGTGAGGGGTGAAAAGGATAACTATTGCATTGTTCTGTACACCTGAAACTAACAATAAAATTTAAAAAAGAAAAAGAATGCCTGTTTGATTGGTTAGAAGTCTGGTATCTGATGAATACCTAAACATCAGACCCAGGATCTGGCTGAGGTGCACATCTACTGGATTCAAGGGAGAAGTGCTAACATGATGTCAGATGTCACCTTTCTGAATCAGTTTGAATACTTATTTATTGGCTTTAGTAATTTTCTAAATTGCTTCTGGGTTGAAAGAACTAGTTTCATTTATTCATCCTCTCTAAAACCACCCATGGTCTGTTTACTATAGTGTTTCCTCCTTCTGTGACAAGTCAAGCCTCATAATATAGAAAATTGACAATATTATTAATTAAAAGTTAATACGTAAGTCAACAGATATTTATACCTAACAAAAGCACAGAATAAAATCAATCTTTAGACATATTTTTATGTTCCTTATATATGATACATTTATGTTTTGTTCATTGAGTTGCTCTCCATTTCCCCCTTTCCACCCTCCCATTGCAGTGTGGTAGTAGAGAGGGTACAGAGGAGGAACTGCTTGCAGGGAGATATGATCTGATTCATCAGCAAAATCACACATAGTTTAGTCTGAAGAGCCCTTTTAACATGGCAGAAACCTTTTGTGCTGTGATTCTGGTTTTGCCTTTTTATAAAATGCCTGAATGGATGTCTAATGGTGTGACTAATGATGTGTCAGTACTAACTTCTGGACCTGCAGAGGCAGGCTTCCTGTAAGGAACGCAGATCTTCTGGGGGAGACTTCTCTTCTAGCAGAACCCTGAGCACTGATTAATTCCCAAAAGGCATGGAGATATGAATCACATTGCTCTTGCCACAGACAGAGAAAAACACACCCAACTTACAAGGGATGGAGTGAAGATAAGAAATAGGCAGTGGAAATCTGGCTCTGCAGCTGTGTACTGTACTGCGCATGACATGGGTGAAGTTTGCCATTGGCCATTTACAGGGACAATTCAATTGAGAGGGAAAAAGTATATTTCAGATCTTACATTTGGCTCTTTTAAATCATTAACTTAAAAGCAGATACTTTTCTTGAGTTTCAAGAATAATCAGAACAATCAGAGGTGGAATTATGTAATTCATTCACTCATCTATTTATTCAACAAATATTAAATGTCCTCTATGTGTTAGACTGTGCTATTTCCTGGGGCTATAATAAAATAACAGAATAAGGGAACCTGGCTTAGACAGAAATGGTTAGGGAACACCATGCTTGTGATGGCTAATAGATACCTAACAAAGAAGCAAAAGACTGAGACAGCCAAGAACTCCAGACAGAGGACTCAATGAAGATTCTAAGATGGGAAAAGGCACTGGGAGATGAAAGAACTAAAGACCAGCATTAATTGGAGTAGAAAAAGCAAAAGGGGAAAGTTGATAGAAATGAGGCAGAAGAGATGGACAGATCATTTAAGGATTTTGGGTTCTTATATGAAGGACCATGTGAAACCATGGAGGGATTTTAAATAGTGTGTTGTATGTTTGCAGGATAATTTTTTTAAAAGGTAAAATCATGCTTTTCATATAAACATAAACACATATCAAAGATATTGTTTAACTCATTAAATGAAGACATTTGTAAGATATTACAGCTGGTTCAAAGGACAACCCAAAGGACAGATACACACACACACACACACACACACACAAGCAAACACACACATACACACAGGCTATAAGCGATGCTGAAATGCCCTGTTACTGGCATTGAGGAGTCATTATCAGTCTTATTCAACTTATAAATTATAACTTTTGGAGCTCATTAGGGCTTTGTCCTGAATCATTTTCATCTCTATGTGTACAATTTTGCCTTGGTTGATCTCACTTACTTCCATAACATTTATGTACTGTATGTCCTGAACACTACCAAATCATGCCACCTACTTATTTCCACTAGCTTGTCTTCTAGATGCCTTAAAACTAAGGTAGAGCAAACAGAACTTGTGATCCTTATTTCCCCCTCCACATTACCAGTGTCTCTTTTCTACCAGATCTCCCTGCCTCAGCCCAAGATTCTTCTATACACCTGATTGATTATTCCAGAAAGAGGAACCCACTGATGATGCTCATCTCTCTGTCCTTTCCATATCAAGTCTATTGGGTTGTTGGAAAAGTCATGACATATTTTGTCTATGTTTTTCAAAGGTCATTTATTTATTTAAAGAACAAAGATCAATCAATGATATATTGCCCATTGTGCCATCTTTCAGTGAGCTTCATAATTCCATGTTCATAGAAGGACATGTTTTTATTTGTGAAAAACTGAACAAGGTGCTGATTTACAGCCTCATCTGAATTGAACATTATACCACGCAAGGAGTTTTGAAGAGAGCGAAACAAGTGGAAGTCTGATGGCGCAAAATCAGGCAAGTATGGTGGGTGTGGCAACACATTCCATCCAAGCTCCAGTAATTTTTGATGGGTGATCAAACGTGTGTGGTCTCGCTTTGTTGCGATGGGACACAACTCCTTTACAATTAACAAGCTCTGGACATTTCTGGATGATGCATTCATTAAAACGGTCCAATTGCCGACAGTACACATTCAAATCGATTGTTTGGTTCCTTGGTAGGAGCTCGAAAATATGACACCTTTAAAATCCCACCACAGTGAGAGCATAACCTTCCTCTGATGAATGTCTGCTTTTGATATCATTTGAAGCAAATCATCACATCAGGACCAAGACCTTTTCATATCACATTGTTGTAAACAATCCACTTCTCATCGCCAGGTATCAGTCGCTTCAAAAAAGGATCATTTTCCTCATATTTAATGAGCATATCGCAAATGTTTATACATGCTGTCAAATGAACTTCTTTGAGTTCATACGGAACCCAAATATTGAGCTTGCTTATACATTTCCCAGCTTCTTCAGGTGGTCATGAACACTTGAATGATGGATGTTCAATGTTTCTGCAGTCTCTCATATTGTGTAACGTGGGTTTGACTCAATCAATGCCTATTTTTTGTCATCATCAACCTTGGTGGGCCTCCCTGACTGAGGAGCGTCATTGAGATCAAAATCACCAGGATGGAATTTCATGAACCATTGTTGGCACTGACGTTCTTGTAGAGCATTGTCACCGTTAACTTTATGCCACTTTTCACAAACTTGAGATGCGTTGTTCCCTTTATGAAAGTAAAATAGTAAAATATGGCAAAAATGCACAGTTTGGTCTTCCATCTTCAACTTGTAAAATCTCCAAAACTCAACCAAATGGCTCAATTTTTTTTCAGAATAAAGCTAGAACTGCCAGCTGTCAAATGACATAGCAACAACATAGATGTGAATGACTCTAGTACTTCCAAAAATGAACTAGTGCCATGTGTCGCAAACATGCATCATGATTTTTCCGACAACATAATATTACATATGTACACTTTTTTTCATACCCATTGTCACTGTTCTATTGTACCTCACAACTCCATTGTCTCTTCAGTGCAGTGCATTGTTTATATTTTTCTTCCTTTTCTTTTTAAAACATCTTTCTTAAAATATAATTTACATACCATTAAATTCACCCATTTATAGTATATGATTCAGTGGTTCTTATTATAGTCACAGCATTGTACAAGCATCACCAAAATCTAAGTTTAGAACATTTTCATCACCCTAAAAATAAAAACTAATTCCTTAGCAGTTACTTTTCCTATCCCCCATCACCCACTCCCAGCCCCAGGCAACTAATAATCTACTTTCTGTTTTTGTATATTTGCCTATCCTGGACATTTCTTATAAATAGAAACCTTCAATATGTGGTCATTTGATACTGACTTCCTACATGTAGTGTAAGGTTTCAAGGTTCATACATGTTGTACCATGCATGTATCAGTACTTCATTACTTTGTATGGCTGAATAATATTTCATTGTATGGATATAACACATTTTACTTATTTACTTATTACTTCATGGACATTTGGGTTGTTTCCACTTTTTTACTATTATGAATAATGCTGCTATTAACATTTCTGTACACATTTTTGTGTGAACATTTGTTTTCATTTCTCTTGGATACAAGTATGTATCCCGAAGTGGAATTGTTGAGTCACATGGTAATTCGAAGTTTAGTTTTTTTGAGGAACTGCCAAATTCTATTGCAAAACAGCTGTATCAGGTTTACATTCATATCAGCAATGAATGAAGTTTCCAATTTTTCTGTGTCTGCCAACACTTTGCTATTGGTTCTCTTTTTTTATAATCATTGAAGATCAGTGAAGGTGAATTATAAAGATAAAAACTTGTAGTTTTGATTTATATTTTCCTAATGATCCTAATGTGTTCATCTCTTCTCGTTTTTATTGGGCATTTGTATGTCTTCTTTGGAGAAATGTCTATTCAAATCCAAATCTTTTTTGCACTTTTAAATTGGATTATTAGTCTTTTTATTATTGTGTTGTAAGGGTCTTTATACATTATAGGTATAATTCCTTATCAAATATATAATTTGCAAATATTTTCTCCCATTCTGTATTTTGTCTTTTCACTTTCTTGATGGTATTATTTGCAGCATAGAAGTTTTAAAATTTTGCTGTATGTACTTCAATTTATATAATTTTCTTTGGTCACTTGTGCTTTCATGTCATAGCTAAGAAACTATTGCCTAATCCAGTGTCATGAGTATTTACTTCATGTTTCTTTTAAACGTTTTATAGTTTTAGTTCTTAAATATAGGTCTATTATCCATTTTGTGTTAAGTTTTATTTTAATTTAAAACGGGGGTCTAACATCATTATTTTGTATGTGGATATCAATTTGTCCCAGTACTATTTATTGAAAAGATTATTCTTTCCATGTTGAAATAGTCTTTGCACCCTTTTCAAAATCAATTAACCACTAAATGCATGGATTTATTCCTGAACTCTCAATTCTATTCCATTAATCTATATGTCTATCCTTATGCCAATACCCCACTGTCTTGATTATTATAATTTTACTGTAAGATTTGAGCTTGAGAAATGTGAGTACTACACATTTGTTCTTTTGCAAGATTATTTTGAGTTATTACTCTGAGTTATTTTTATGTAAATTTTAGGACAAGTGTTTCAATTTCTGCAAAAAAGACTGCTGGGATTTTGATAGGGATCACATCAATCTTTAGATCTTTTGGGGAATATTGCTGTCTTAACAATATTAGTTTTCTGATTCAAGAATGTGATGTGTCTTTTCATTTGTTTGGATCATCTTTCATTTCTTCCAACAATACTTTGTATTTTTTCAATGTACAAGTCTTGTACTTCCTATGTCTTGCACTGCATTTAAGTATTTTATTTTATTTTTTGATCCCATTATAAGTGGAATTGTTTTCTTTTTTCTCTTTTTTAAAAATTAAATTTATTGGGGTGACATTAATTAATACAATTATATAGGTTTCAAATATACAATTCTATAATACATCATCAGTATATTGCATTGTGTGTTCACCACCGAAACTCAAGGACTTGTTTTCTTAATTTCAGTTTTGGATTGTTTATTGATAGTATGCAAAAATATAATTGATTTTTCATATTAACCTTTCATGCTGCAGCCTTGCTGAGCTTATTTATTAGTGCAAATAGTTTTTTAGTGCATGTCAGAATTTTCTATGTACAAAATTATGGCCACTGCAAATAGAGATAGTTTGACTTTTCCCTTCTCAATCTGGATGTATTTTATGTATTTTTGCTGCCTAAGTGTTCTTATTTCTAGTAACAAATTTCCAGTACAGTGTCGAATAGAAGTGGTGAAAGTGGACATTCTTATCTTGTTCCTGATTTTAGGGGGGGAAATGTTTAATCTTTCACCTTTAGCTATGAAACTATTGGGTTGTCGGGAAAGTCATGACGTATTTTTCTATGTTTTTCAATGCAAAAATGCGTCATGACTTTCCCAATGACCCAATAGATGTTGTTTTTTTTTGTAGATGTCCTTTTTTGGGTTGAGAAATTTCCCTTCTACTCTTTGTTTGTTGAGTATTTCATTATTATATAAGGATGTTGGATTTTGTCAGTTTATTTTATGTATCTATTGAAGTGATTATTTTTTCTTATTTTAATAACATAGTGTATTATATTAATAAATGTTTGGATGTTAAATCGACCCTGAATTCCTGAGGTAAATCACACTTTTTCATGGTGTATAATCTTTTTGTTTATATATTGCTGAATTCAGGTTGATAATATTTTGTTAAGGGTTTGTGTATCTATATTTTTTATTTGATTTTTAAAAATTAAACTTATTGGGGTGATATTGGTTAAAAACTTTAGATAAATTTCAAGTATACAATTAAATAATACATCATCTGTATATTTCAGTGTGTGTTCACCACCCAAAGTCTAGAGTTCTTATATCACCGTATATTTGATCCACTTTACCCCTTTACCCTCTGGTAACCACCACACTGTTGTCTGTGTCTACAATTTTGTTTTATTGGTTTGTTTGTTGCTTTCTGTTTTATATCTCACATATGAGTGAAATAATATGGTTCTTGTCCCTTTTAATCTGACTTATTTTGCTTAGCATGATAATTTCAAGATCCATTCATGTTGTTGCAAAAGGCAGTATTTCATCTTTTCTTATGGTCAAATAATAGTACCTTGTATACATGCGCCACATCTTCTTTATCTAACCATCTATCAAAGGACACTTTGGTTGTTTCTATGCCTTGGCCACAATGAATAATGCTGCAGTGAGCATAGGGGTACATATATCTTTACAAAGGAATGTTTTTGAAATTTTAGGGTAGATACTCAGAAGAATGATTGCTGGGTCATGTGGTAGCTCTATTCATTTTTTTTTTTTTAGGAAATTCCATACCATTTTTCATAGTGGCTGTACCAATTTACATCCCCACTAGCAGTGTATGTGGGTTCCTTTTTCCCCACAACCTGTCCAACACTTGTTATTACTTGTCTTGTTGATAGTAGCCATTCTAACAGTTGTGAGGTGGTATCTCATTGTAATTTCAATTTATTGGGTTGTCGGAAAAGTCATTACACATTTTTGCAACAAAACCCATAGAAAAAATACTTCATGACTTTCCCAACAACTCAGACATTTTCCTTATACTAGCGAAGTTGAGCATCTTTTTATATATCTGTTGGCCATCTGTATGTCTTCTTAAGAAAAGTTTCTGTTCAGGTCCTCTGCCCATTTTTAAATTGGGTTGTTCATTTTTTTGTTGTTGAGTTGTATGAGTTCTTTATATATTTTGGATATGAGCCATTTATCAGAGGTATTCTTTGCAAATATCTTCCCACTTTGGGTTGATTGCCTTTTTGTTTTGTTGATGGTTTCTTTTACTGTGTAGAAGTTTTTAGTTTGATATAGTTCCGTTCATTTATTTTTTTTCTTTTACTTCCCTTGCTTTTGGGGTCAAGTTCACAAAAGCCTCTCTGAGACTTTAGTTTAGTATCTATGTTTTCATCTATATGCTTTATTATTTCAATCTTATATTTAAGTCTTTAAGCCATTTTGAGTTAATTTTTGTATGTGGTGTCAAATAGCAGTCTAGCTTCATTCTTTTGCATGTTGTTTTCCAACAGTATCTATTGAAGAGGATTTCCATTCTCCATTGTATGTTTTTGGCTCATTTGTCAAAAATTAGTGGCCCATGTATTTGTGGGCTTACTTCTGGGCTCTCAACTCTTCTCCATTGGTCTGTGTGTTTATTTTTTGGACAAAACAATAATTTTTTGAGTGTTGTAGCTTTGTAATATAGTTTGAAATCAGGGAGTTTGGTAAACTCTGACTTTGCTTTTCTTTCTCAGGATTGCTTCAGCTATGTGGGAACAAGCATGGTTTCATGCAAATTTGATGATTTTTTCCTTCTATTTCTATCAAAAATACCTTTGGGATTTTCATAAGGATTGCATTAAATCTGTATATTGCTTTAGAGAATCAAGCCATTTTAACTATGCTGATGCTTCAATCCATAGACAAAGAATATCACTCCATTTATTTCTTCTATTCTTTTAAAAATATGTTTAATTTTAGTTTTATTTTTTCTTTTTAAATATTTTTTATATTTTTCAATTACAATTGACATACAGTTTTATATTAGTTTCACATATACCACACAGTGATTTGACATTTATATAACTTATGAATTGGTCAGCCCAAAAAATCCAGTACCCATCTGACACCATTCATAGTTATTACAATGCTACTATATATTCTGCATGCTATACTCTACATCCCCATGAGTATTTTGTAACTACCAATTTGTCCTTCTTAATCCTTTCACCTTTTCCACCCACCCATCTCCTGGCCCCCTCCTGTCTGGCAACAATCAAAATGTTCTCTGTATCTATGAGTTTGATTCTGTTTTGTTTGTTTGTTTATTTTGTTTTTTAAATTGTACATATAAGTGAAATTGTATGGTATTTGTGTTTCTCTATTTGACTTCTCTCACTTGGCACAATACCCTCTAGGTCCATCCACGTTGTTGCAGATGGCAAGATTTCATTCTTTCTTATGGCTGAAAAATTTCCATTGTATATATATATGTATCACTTCTTTATCCATTCATCTATTGATGGACACTTGGGTTGCTTCCAAATCTTGGCTATTGTAAATAATGTTGCAGTGAACATAGGTATGCATATGTTTTTTAATTGGTGTTTTGGGTTTCTTCAGAAAAATATCCAGAAGTGAGATTACTGTGTCCTTCTTTGTCTCTTGTTATAGCCTTTGTTTTAAAGTCTATTTTGTTTGGTATACGTATTGCTACTCCAGCTTTTTTCTTTTTCTTTAATTTCCATTTTCATGAAATATCCTTTTCCATCCTTTTACCTTCAGTCTGTGTGTCTTTTGATCTGAAATGAGTCTCTTGTAGGCAACATATGTAAGGGTTTTTTTTTCTTATTAATTTAACCACCTTATGTTTTTTGATTTGCATTTAATCCATTTACTTAAAGTAATTGTTGATAGGTATATAATTATTGCCATTTTATTATTTGTATTTTTGATCTTTTTTTTTCTTCTTCTTAAAGAAGCCCCTTTAACATATTTTAATAATACTGGTTGCATGATGATGAACTCGTTTAGCTTTCTCTTGTCTGGGAATCTCTTCTTCTGTCCTTTGATTCTAAATGATATCTTTGCTGGGTAATCTTGGTTGTAAGTTCTTGCTTTTCCTCAATTTGTGTTTTTGTGTCAATCCCTTCTGGCCTGCAAAATCTCTGTTGAGAAATCAGCTGACAGTCTTATAGGAGCTCCCTTGTAAGTAACTATCTGCCTTTCTCTTGCTGCTTTTAAGATTCTCTTTGTCTTTAACCTTTGGCATTTTCATTATAATGTGTCTTGGTGTGGGCCTCTTTGAGTTCATCTTTTTTGAGACTCTGTGTTTCCTGAGCTTGTATGTCTATTTCCTTTACCAGGTTACCAAAGTTTTCAGTCATTATTTCTTTAGATAGGTTTATAATTGCTTTCTCTCTCTCTTCTCCTTCTCATATCCCTATGCTATGAATATTGGTATGGTTGGTGTTGTCCCAGCAGTCCTTAAACTATCCTCATTAAAAAAAATTTGTTTCTTTTTGCTGTTTCAATTGATTGTTTTCTGCTACCTTATCTTCCAAATCACTGATTCAGTTCTCTGCTTCATCTAATCTTCTGTTGATACCTTCTAGTGTATTCTTCATTTCAGTTATTGTGTTCTTTCATTCTGACTGGTTCTTTTAAATGCCTATCTCCATATTTATGTTTTCTATCTCTTTGTTGAAGTTTTCACTAAATTCCTTGAGCATTCTTATAACTGTTGTTTTGAACTCTGCATCTCGTAGATTGCTTGCCTCCATTTTATTTAGTTCTTTTTCCTGAGTTTTCTCTTGTTCTTTCATTTGAGACATTTATTTTTGTCTTTTTATTTTGGCTGCCTCTCTGTGTTTGTTTTAATGTATTAGGGAGAGCTGCTATATCTTCCAGTCTTGGAATGGTGGTCTTATGTAGCAGGTCCTGTTGGGCCCAGTGTCACAGTCTTTCTGATTACCTAAGCCAGGTGCTCCAGAAATGTTCCTTGTGTGGGTTGTGTGAGCCTTCTTGTTGTAGATGAGCCTTGATTGCTGTTGGCATATCAGTGGGTGGGATTGATACTCAGGTTGAGGGGCTGTGAGAAATGGCTATGACCACAGCATACTTGCTGGTTTGTAGGAGCTGTCTCCAAGGAGCAGGATTTGCCTTAGTGGGCTGTGGTGGCAGCCGAGACCACCCTTTGGATGTGCCACTTGTGGAGCTAATTGGGTGGTGCTCTGTTGTGGTCTGACACCAGCTACCAGGTATTTTGGTTCTGTGGCCTATTGGCAGGGGCTCAGGTGCAGGCCTAGGTCTGCCACTATCTGTGCCTGGCCTAGGGCTACTTGTTAGGAGGTACAAAGTGATCCTCTGTTGGTAGCTGTCGGTGCTGGACCTGGAGGTGCATGGGAGAGGCCATGCTGTGATGTGTGGCCAGTTGCCATCAGTACCAGTCCTGGGGCAGCTCAGCAAAAGTCACTGGCTACCTCAAAGCCTGCTGCTGCTTGTTGGCTTCCCTTAAGGCTCAGCCACTGAAAAAGCCTTGGGCAGTTGCAAGTTGGATGATGGAGGTTCTCAGGGAATCACCAGGGTGGCATAGGTAGTTTTCACCATGTTAATGCAGACTCAGATTTGGTGTTAATGCTGAGCTTGGGACCACTTAGCAAAATGCACAGGGCACCTTGAGGCCAGCCACCACATTCTTCAGGCCTGGGGACCACGTAGGCTGTAATGTTGCTTCTAACACTTCATGATCTGCCAAGTGAGGGTTGTAATGCCTGTGGGCCACAGGAGGGTGAGGAGTATTGATTCCCACACCTGCAACTTTGTTATCTTGGTGATGGCCACTGGTTGACTACTGCCACCCTTTGCCCCACTT
Organism: Hipposideros armiger; assembly: GCF_001890085.2. Lineage (NCBI taxonomy): Eukaryota > Metazoa > Chordata > Mammalia > Chiroptera > Hipposideridae > Hipposideros > Hipposideros armiger. The sequence continues at coordinate 226,583 of NW_017731548.1, read as the reverse complement.
TTTTGCTCCTAACCCTGAGCTCAGCCTCAATGTATACTGCCCACTCATGTCAGATTGCTGCCTCTGTCACTCTGGTCTTCCCAGTGGGGGTTGCATCCCAACCCTTCACTGCTATCACATCTTCTGGGGCCATGGGGGCACTGGACTGCTTCTGCAGCTCCCGTCTCTGTCTTTTCTTCCCCTGCTAACTCTGATACACCCACCTTCAGATGTCTCAATTCATGGATCTCTCAGATGTGTTTGTGTGTTGAGCAGAGAATTCTTTGTTGAATTATAGTTGTCCAGCTGGTTGTAATTTCGAGGGGAGAGACCTAGAAATCTTCTCATGCCACTATGCTGCTGACATCCTCTATCTATATTAAGAAACATTGTAAAGTTGAAGATGCACTCACCTTACATTCACCAAGTTTATCTGTCCTAGGTGTGTTTACCTGAGAGAATGCTCAGATATTACAGAAGGACATACGCAAAAAAATTCATTGTAGGTGCTTTTGTAATGGCCCGAAACAAAAACAATCTAATTGCTCATAAGCTGAAGAACTAATAAATAAACTGTGGTTTATTATTACTGTGGAGGACTGTACAGAAAAATGTAATGAACAACTATAGGCACTCAACGTGGATAAATACCCACATGTATGTATGTTTGGCATAAACTGGGGGTGCAAAAAATGTACATTTTTTAAAGAGATATTATCTATATATTACTTTTTGAAGTTTGAATTGAGTTATAGTAGCAATGTGTAGTATGACGTTTGCTCAAAAGATGGCGTTAATCAAATGAATGCTAGTGTCATTTATTGTATTATAATTTTAATACAGTTTTTTCCTTTCTTAAAATGTGTATACATATTTTGGGCACCCTCTGTATATTTTAAACAAAGTCATAAAGGTTTGGTACAGCATATTTTTATATAAAATTTAAAAACACTCAAGATATTAGCATAAGTTGTTCAGAGATACATGTATATGGAGTCAATGTATAAAAACATGCAACTTCAGAATAGTGACTACTTTTGGTGAGGAAAGGAGGAGAATCATGGGGCAATTATTTCTTTTTCTTTAAAATAAAAAATATAAGAAACTGAAGAAAAATGACAAAATATTAAAATCTGTTTAAACTTGATCATGGGTACAGATGTCCATTAGATTACTCATCTGTCAAAATATCTCAAAATCTGCTTTAGGTACTTCAAAATGACACAGATGTTAACCTCATTAATATAACTCTAAAGGTTACCTATTACTAGAGAGAAATTATTTTGATGGCTTTGATTTTATCGATTTTCTGCTTGAAAGGTCACATTTGTTAAATATATGGCACTGTTTAAATATAAATATTTATATTTGTTACATATAAAAATAAATATACATACATACCACATATGTATTTTATCTATCTATCTATCTAGATATAGATATAGATGATATAGATATAGATATATTTGTGAATATATACAATGGGTGCCCAAAAAATGTATACAAGCAGACACTTTGGTCAGTGTTGCTCAAGCAGTAGTTCGCCATAATCAGAAGTGTCTGGATGCTAGTGGTAACCACTTTGAGCACCTCTTGTAATTGCAGAAGTCAAACATGACTTGTATTCATCTTTTGTTATTGGTATATATTTAGTATTACAATTTTAATAGATTTTTCCTTTTTTAAAATGTGTATACATTTTTTTGGCACTCTCTGTAGGGCACCAAAAAATGTATACACATTTTAAGAAAGGAGAAAACTGGATATATGTAAACACACACACACACACACATGTTGTTTGTTTGCTTTAAATAGTGCTAAATGCTGATAATTTGGGGTAATGAAAGCTGGGTTTGTATCTGAATACTTAATCTCCTTGATGCTTAGCTTTCTTTACTTTGTTCATTTCAACGTTTTCTCCCACCAAATGAGAAAATATACACTCTTACCGCAATTTGTTGCTTAACTTATTGGAGGTGCATTTTTCTCATATATAAAATTTCAATATCATGAAATCTAGAAGCTCAGAAGCATTAAATTACATCATAGATGTGAAAATTCTTTTAAACTCTAAAAAGTTATATTAAAAATAGGTATGAACATTTTCTTTAATTTCTATTTCAGTGTTCCTAGGCTGAAAAATCAAGAAATTCATACACATTTCTGTATTTATATATCGCATGCCTATTTCACAGAGTATAAAATTCATTGCTGTCATTATATCAAAATGAAAAAAATGTAGACATTACTCAATATTTTTGTCTGTAGAAAATCATGGTTGTGATTCAAGAAGGGGAATTGGCTTCTGTGATTCTTTTTTAGTTTTTCACCTAGAAGAAAAATGTGGACTGTTTGATGGCAACGTAAACCGCAGTTTGGCAACACAAACCTGCTTTTGTAACAGAAATTCCAAAAAATGTAATGATTTCCTAGCAAACTTCAAGAGTGAGATAAAAAGCTCTTTGAAATAGCTGAGCCCCATAATAGTATTTCTTTCATTATGGATCTCTTGGTGACAAATTCTCTTAGCTTATTTTGTTGTACGAAATATCTGTAATTTGCTTTCATTTTTGGAGGATATTTCTGCTGGATAATGAATTCTAGATTAGCATTTTTTTTCTTACAGCATTTTTTTTTAAATTGGGAAATTGGGGAAGGGGAACAGTGTTGGGGAATTGGGGACGGGGACCAGCCAAGTTGTTGTTCTTCAGTCTTACTTGTAGAGGGTGCCAGTTTCCATCTGGCCTCTAAGCTCAAGATGCTGTGTTACAATCTTAGTTGCGGGTGGGCGTATCCACCATCACATGCAGGAGTCTAACCTGGCAGCCTTGTTGTTAAGAGTGTGCGCTCTTTCCACTGAGCCACTGGGGTGGCAGCTCAGCTGAAGGTGCTGAGTTCAGTCTTAGTTGCACGTGCAGAAGTCGAACCCGGCAGCCTTGTTGTTAGGAGCGCCCACTCCATCCACTGCAGCTCAGCTCAGGTGCAGCATCACTGGCCCATGTGGGAATCGAATTACTGGTCCTATTACTCAGAGCGCGTGCTCTTAAGCTAACTCTTAACCAATTGAGACACACGGCTGGCCATTCTTTCAGCATTTTAATGATGCCACTTCATTGTCTACTAGATTCCATAGTGTCATTGAAAATCTAGCTTGCAGTCTTACTGTTTCTCTCCTGGAGATAATATATATTTTATTTTTCCCTCTGATTGTTTTTAAGTTTATTTTTTAATTTTTATTTTTCCTGTACTGGGGTTTCAGCTGTTTGATTATCATGAACCTTGGTGTGTTTTTCTTTGTATTTATCTTGCTATAGGCTTGCTGAGCTTCTTGAATCTATGTGTGACTGCCTTTTATTAGTTTTGGAAAAGTGTTGGCTGTTATCACTTCAAATATTACTTCTGCCTTGATTTCTTTTAGTCCTCAACTTTTGGACTTCAGTTTACATTGGAGCTTTTCGCTGTGTTTTAAATATTTCTTATGCCCTATTCTCTCTCTCTCTCCCTCTCTCTCTCTCTCTCTCTCTCTCTCTCTCTCTCTCTCTCTCTCTCTGCCTCAGGATGCATATTTTCTATTGACCTGTCTTTGAGTTCAGTAATCCTGTCTTTTGCTATGTCCTGTTTGATGTTATGCACGTATGGCTAGTTCTTAATTTCAGATGTAGTTTTCAGATTCAGAATGTCCATTTGATGATGTTATTTTTGCCAGAGACTGTACCCCTTTTACTCTGTAAGACAGATAATAGGAAGAAGTATCATCTCAATCCAATACAGATTGGCCTGGGTTGGTTTTGGGTAGCAGTTTTTTTTTTAAGACTCAACCAATTTGAGTTTTATCTTATTCCTGGTTTGTGACTGAGAGCCTGTCAAGTCTCCATCTTTTTAACCCTGAGAAACTGGGAGATTCAGTTGTGCCTTTCAGATTTTTTGTGCGCAATTCATTGGTTCAAAATGAATTCAAGTAGCTTCAAAATCAGGCAAAAGTCTTGATGGGGAGACCAGTGGACTATTAGAGGCAGGCTTCTCAGTCTGGTGGACTTTGTCTTCTAATTACCATAGGCTGTGGGGAATTTTGTGTTCAGCCTACAACACCAGGCTCTTATATTACTCCAGAACTCAAAAAATATCCCTTCAGAAAAAACAGATTACTATTTCAGAGTTACTCTAGTTCCTAATAAGTCATTCCAGTTCATGTGAACTTCTAATACTTCCCTGATTCACTTTTCTCAGAAGAATACCTGCCTAATCCAAGCTGGATCCTCAGCCTACTCTTAAAATTAGCAATTTCCAGGCCAGCCAAGCGGCGCGATGGTTAAGAACTCGCTTGGGATGCCAGAGGGCCCCGGTTCGGATCCCACATATGAGGGCCAGTGACACTGCCCTCTACAGCTAAGATGCTGAACAACAGCTCGACCTGGAGCTGGGCTGCCGTGAGTCACTGGCGACGGCATAGGCTGCAGCCCCTGTGGCAGTGGGTTGCCATGGGCTACTGTATGTAGCCAGTAGCCAGCGTGAGCGGCCAGTAGCCGCTGTGAGTGGCCGTCCAGAAGCCGGTGACTGATCTGCCTCGCCTGGAAAGAGCGCAATGATGGTGCCAACTTGGGCCAGTGAAGCAACGTCCTCCACAACTAGACTGAAGAACAAAATGACAGCAACTTGCCTGTTCCCCTTCCCCCAATTCCCTAGCGCTGTTCCCATCCCCGCAATTCCCCAATAAAAATCTTAAAAAAAAAAAAGGAAATTAGCAATTTCCCCCAGGGATATCATTGGTTCACTTATGAAGGGCTAGAGTTTTAGTTTTCCTAGTCGTCTTTGTTTTTGTAGCTTTATTATATGTTTAAAATTTTAATTTTTATAATATATCTGCTTTTTTGTTCCTAGCTGCTGCAGTGGGAATGTTGGCCTGCTACCACCTACTATATTTTACTCAGGAATGGAAGTACTATGGCATAATTTTGAATTATGTTCTTGGAATCCCAGATTCAATTCTGGTTCTATAACCATCTCAATATTTCTTCAATCCAAGCAAAATTCTTTTATAGCTCCTCTCCCCCACTCTCATCTACCAATTCAGTCAGAATACACTTGTGTTTCTTGTAACAAAGAACCTTAGCTACTTAAATGGAGGTTGATGATAGGAAAAGGAAGTGGTGAATGAATCACTGGTTATAAGACTGAGGTTGGGATAAGGAGACCACAGTATGTGTGAGCATTTTAGGGCTAGAGGCAAAGTGAAGTTGCATGGTTATTAGCAACATATGTGAACCCAAAAACTAAATAGACTGAGTGGGAGCAGCCACATCTCGGTGAATATTGGTGTAGGGTATGTAGTGACCAGGCAGGACATGGTACATCTTAACAGATGCAGTGAGAACAGAGGTCAAAGCTGCGGCCAAATGGAATGATCCACGCAATGAGAAGAAATCACAAAGATCAGACACTTACTGCCCCTGGAAATTGAAATTTATCTTGTACCTAGAGGCTATGTTAGGAAGAAAGTATTAGAGGGAAAGCACAAATCTGGAAATGAGTAATTACTCTAAATAGACTATTTTCAAATGAAGCCACAAGGATACATTTGGTTGGCAAAGTTAGAAAGGTAGCTTGAGAGCCAAGATGAGGTAACTAATTTAAAACACAGAACATCATATTCTGCATGTCTGGGTATGTAGACTGTATATTTCAAGCCCTTGACAATCCATGGTGAGACATAGTCAAATGATGGTGCAGGAAGTAATTTTTTCCTTTGGCTGTCATAGACAGGAACTAAAAATTCAGTTCAAAGTTATCAAAAATATTTGCAATCTTATTAAACATGATTTTTACTAAGAAAAACCTTTTTTCACAAGATTTTCTTTTGGATAAATGAACACAAAAGTATTTGCTTACTATGAAGTGAATGATTATAGAAAACGCTACAAAGCCTATCTTCTGATCAGCTTCTATATAATGAATGCATGAACTCTAAGAATACCTGTAGTTTTCATACTTATTAATTTCTGTCATTTAAAAAATAAACTTGGAATTTGTTTATTCTGCCCCACCTCCAAAATATCTGGTGAAAAGGAAAGCAGATAATCATTCATGGATTTAGATAAGAGTTTGAATTTTAGAAAAGGAAATAAGAGAAAGCTATAACAAAATGTTACCTCCCTACTTAGCAAAGAAGTTATTTACACAATAGACAGTCTAAATAAAAATATCTAAGCTTTTTGTTTGGGCTCTTCCAGAGAATAGAGAAACACTTAGTTTATATTAGTGAGTCAAGGTTTACTCCTAATGTAACCTGTTTATTAAATGACCTGGACTCAGTGGTATACAAGTAGGAAATTACTATTCCCTTTCCCCCATTACAGCTTCAAATGTGCTCTACCAAATTTCCCTTCCTGCCCCTGGATGACAGCTTGGGAAGATCCCATAACGTTTTAGTAGCTTTCAGGTCTTAGGATCTTCTTATTTTCAAGTTACATACTAAGAATATATTATACTAAGTAATATTAAGGGTATTTCCAACCCAAGACACATCAAAGGTTTAATCTCATATCCAATACAAAGGTTCTCTTTCTCTTCACACAGTCCCAACTCTCATGCTTTCCCAGCCAGATCTGGGGATCAAGGACCAGGAGTAATAATTTCTTCTCACAACTACTCCTACCACTCCTTTTTGTTCATCAAGGTCTAGGCAAAAAGAATGCAGGTTAGAGGAAAACGGATAACCTTTACATAGCTGGGGCTCTTTCTCCTTTGAATCACACTGGCCTATCATCAAGACTTTCTTCATGGCAGGAGTCCAAATGCTGTCTCCTCAGGTCCTTCTTAGACACTCCCCTTTTTACCCTGGCTTCACATTATCCCAGTCCCTGATGCAGGAGTGTAGTTTATGGCTAACTTACTGTAATGCCTTTTCAGACCCAGCTCTATTTTAAGGTAGACAGCCCTGCTTGGCATCCACCTTTCCTGGACAAAGTCCCTCAAGATATTTGTGTGACCTTTGGAGGTTTCCACTTGTCCGTTAGCTTTGAGGTAGAGGGAGATATTTAGAAAACTAGGAGGTACTTTGGCATAAGTACTCTTAAGATTTAAATTAGCAGTGATCAAGATTGCATATTAATTCTTTGGGGACTGAGAAATAAGCTCATTTTAATCTTTCTATTTATTTTTCAGTTCTAAGATTAAAAGATTTCTGTAATTTTATATCTTTAGTTTATAAACTTATACATTACTAAGGGGATAACAGAGAGAAAGACAAAACTGGTCTAAAATCTAAAGAATAGTTACCCTGCATTTATTTTTTTTTTTGGTATGGGTAGGAAGGAGTTAGTTTCCTCAAATCTTAACACAAGAAATTTTTGACACATATACATGAATTTTAAACATGCTTACTTAATGAATTCACTTTTTGTTTTCCTACTCACCTTCAAACCCTGAACAATTATAAAAAATAAGTGACATGTGTGTTTAAATAACATTAAATGTTTCTGACAGAAGATTTCACCCCAGTCACATTTCCTTTGAAAGATGTTTTCTTTTTACCATTTTCTCCCCTATTACATGTATGTTGCCACAAAGGAGTTTTGCACATTTTTTCCCCTAAAAATTATGCTGTATAGAATAAGTCTGGAAGAAGAGAGTATTATTTTCAGCTTTGAAGCAAATTCCATGCATCAAACTTTCCTGTGGTAAAGCCAGATACAAATACAGAGCAATTAAATGACAAGAATGAGAAACACAGAACTTGTATGGTGTTTCTTCCCTGTGGGAGTTTATTTAAGCAGTTGATAACTATTTTTTTGGAAAGAAAACCTTCCACAGTATGAAATACATTTATCATTCATGTGTCATGGGGGCATATTTACTTGTGCAAGATTTTTTTTTTTAATTCAGACCCTTTAGACCAAAACAAACACCTTAAAAAAATAAATTCACCAAAGGCTCTCTCTCTCTATATATATTTCCAAACTAGTAAACCTGAACATAATTTTATATATATATATGTGTGTGTGTGTATACATATATATATATGTATATGTATATATGTACATATATATCGTTCAGTATGTCTGTATGCAAACATTTTGTATCTAATAAATTAGAAGGACATTTTAATATCTATGAAAAGAAATAGAAATTTGAAATACTCTAGTCTGACTTATTTTAAGTTGAACCCAGTATCTTTTCAACTCTGCAACACCCACTCCAATGCTGTAATGAAAATACTATTTATTATAACTCAGATTCTTGAATGCTTTCTGTATGCTAGAAAGTTTTCATAGCAATTTTCATCTATTTAGTAATTTAATCTTGACAGTGACTCTATGAAGTAAATACTAATATTATTTCTGAGTTTTCAGCTAAGGAAAATAAGAACTGAAAAAATTACTCCGGATCACAGAGCTAGTGCTGTGAATGAGCCTGGATTGGAGCCAGACCACATGACTCCCAGTTCTATATCCTTAAATGCTACTCTGCATTGAAGCTGTGAAATGAGAAGTGGATATCAAAAACATCATGATCAATCAGAGTCAGTAACAATTAGTGTGTTTATATTAGGTCTTTTAGTATTCATATTTTAAATTTTTATTATTATTTTTTGTCTTAAAGAAGTTCCTCTAAGATTCCTTGTAATACTGATTTGGTGGTCAGAACTCCTTTAGCTTTCTCTTGTCTGGGAAGCTCTTTGTTTGTCCATAGATTCTAAATGATAGTTTTACTGGATAGAGTAATCTTGGTTATAGGTCTTTGGTTTTCATTACATTGGTCATTTGATGCACACACTCCAGGTGTGCCCCTTGTGTGGGTTGTGTGTGCTCTCCTCTTTTATTTGAGCCTTGGTTGCTGTTTGCAGGTCAAAAGCAGGTGTCGGGCCAGACTGTGTCAAGTCCTGCGCCTCCTGACAGCCTCAAGGTGACTTCTTCTGCATGTCCTTAGTGGTAGGGCTTCAGTTCAGCAATATTTCAGGTGATTTTCAGTGATGGCTTTTTTTTTGTAGTTTAGTTGTAATTTTGATGTGGTCATGAGAGAAGGTAAGCACAGTGTTTACATACTGTGCCATCTTGAGTGGAAGTTCTCCTGACCCATGGAGACTCTGCTTCGGCAGGTTTGGGGTGCTATTTAGGAATCTGTATTTGAAATGTCCCCTGTCGATTTTATGAACAGCCCTGTTCATAGGATTTCAAATCACCTTCTTTTGAGTTGTATTGTTATTATTTCAGTTTGCTGAACTCAATGTTATTACTTAAATTGTAACCCAAAGTTTTAAATCAACTCATTTCTTTAAATAGATATTTTTAAAATTTTATATAAAGAGATTAATTTGTGACTATTTTCTTTGAAAGGGTTAATGTAGTGTTGCTCTGGCAAGAGCAATGGAGGTATAGTTATATATTTTTTTATTCAAAGCCACCTTAGGTTTCTTTGCAGTCTTTTTTTAAAATTAAAGTTTATTGGGGTGACAATTGTTAGTAAAGTTACATAGGTTTCAGGTGTACAATTCTGTAATACATCATCTATATATCACATTGTGTGTTCACCACCCAGAGTCAGTTCTCCTTCTATCACCATATATTTGATCCCTTAACCCTCATCTAACACCCCTCTCCCCTCTCACTCCCTGGTAACCACTAAACTATTATCTGTGTCTATGAGTTTTTGTTTCTTCATTTGTTTGTCTTGTTCTTTTGTTGTTTTCAGTTTTATATACCACATATCAGTGAAATAATATGATACTTGACTTTTTCTGCCTGACTTATTTCGCTAAGCATAATAATCTCAAGATCCATCCATGTTGTCTCAAATGGCATTTCATCTTTTCTTATGGCAGAATAGTATCCCATTGTGTATATCTACCACATCTTTTTTATCCAATCATTTATTGAAGGACACTTAGGTGGTTTCCATGTCTTGCCCACTATAAATAAAGCTGCAAGGAACATTGGAGCACATATATCTTTATGGGTAAATGTTTTCAGATTTTGGGGGTACATACCCAGGAGAGGGATTGCTGGGTCATATGGTAATTCTATTATTAATTTTTTGAGGAACCTCCACACTGCCTCGTATAACACCTGCACCAATCTGCATTCCCACCAACAGTGTATGAGGGTCCCTTTTTCTCCATAGCCTTTCCAACACTTGTTATTTGCCTTGTTGATGATAGCCATTCTAACTGGTGTGAGATGATATCTCATTATGGTTTTTATTTGCATTTTTCTGATAATTAGTGATGTTGAGCATTTTTTTCATATGTCTATTGGCCATTTGTATGTCCTCTTTGGAAAAATATCTATTCCGGTCCTCTGCCCACTTTTTAAATTGGAGTGTTGTTTTTTTGCTGTTGAGTTTTATGAGTATGTTATATATTTTGGATATTAGTCCCTTATCGGAGGCATTATTTGCAAAAATCTTCTCCCATTCGGTTGTTTGCCACTTTATTTTGTTGATGGTTTCTTTTGCTGTGCAGAAGCTTTTTAGTTTGATATAGTCCCATTCATTTATTTTAGCTTTTACTTCCCTTGCCTATAAAGTCAAATTCATAAGTCTTATGTTTCTGAAACTACATACCTATTATAGTTGAAGGTTATGTGTAAAGCAACCCCTTCCTCTTTTCATTATTATTAAATCAATGGTGATTTTGACTCGGGAAACAGACCATTCCTACCTCCTTGTATGCTGCACTCCCCTCCTCCCCCCCAATATAAAAACTGTACATGAGATTTGTATTGGGGGTCAGAGTTATAGGAGCTGGATTTGGTGTGGGAACAGAGCCTCCTGAAACCAAGGTCAGTGGTCCAAGAGGCTGCATCTAGAGGGCAGGAGTGAAATCCAATCCAGGTATATAACCAACTAGGTTATTACTCCAAGTGGAGAGAATACAAAAGATGGAATGAGGAGCAAATAGGAAAACCAGATTAGGATGAGAGAATATCAAGTGCAGAGAGGAAGCCTGAGCCTAAAAGAACATGCTGAGTAGCTGAAGATTTTTGAAGGTGGATTTTATCAGATACCCACAACCATATGAAAGAGGGTCCTGGTATATTTCAGGACTCCATTTTGTGGGTTAAATTTGTGTAGATGGAAGAAATGAATTGTATTGATAAGAATTACTAATCTCTTTTATTTGTTGCATATAGAATCCAATGACTTAATAGTTAAAAGTATAATTGAACAGGTTAGTGCTCAGATTCATATATTCATATATTGCCCTCACTCTTTGACAATAGAAGAGGCCTAAAGTAGATGGTGATTAACAAGTGAACCCTGAGACAAAGGAAATTTGTTTTCTGTATTACCAGTATTCTATTGGTACAAGTAATTTTCAAACTCAAGTTGCTGCTCATGGCCCCTAGAATCTATAATATCTGGTGTTTCCACATAAAGAGAGAGAACAAATTATGTTCCCATCACCTTTTTTTTTCCTTTATAGAATCTGGCTACCCACATTAGTGCTGATTGACCTTTCATACCATGTTTATCACACAACATAGCATTTGGAAATTGTGTTTACTCTGAAAAAATAAAAAGGTTTTAGAACTAAAGTACCTACCTAAGAAGAACACAAATAATATTTATGCCTGCAGTGGGAGAAACATGTAATAATAATAAGTAAAAAAGCTTAGATAAATTTGTAGCAAGGATTTGATTTTTACAATAGGAAGCTTAAGAAATAGCCTTACTTAATGTATTAGATTCTATAGTCAAGATTGGTTTCAAGTGTTCTTTTATTCTGACCACAATAGATTTGTATTTTAGGGGGAAAATATAGAAGGAAAAGAGTGAGAAAAAGTTTTGAATTTCCCTAAGACTGTCTTAAAAAAAAAAGATTTCTTTGGCTGGTTAGTGTTTCTCTCTCTCTCTCTCTCTCTCTCTCTCTCTCTCTCTCTCTCTCT
>NW_017731548.1:209675-214627 GCF_001890085.2 Hipposideros armiger | reverse complement strand
TCTCTCTCTCTCTCTCTCTCTTGTTTTTTATTCATTAGATAAGGAAAGAATGTGGTTTTGATCAATTGTGATTACTGTAAGAGCTGTCACTTCTGTGCACCATTTCAGTTATAGTAACAGTTTATGTGATTCATAAACAAATATGATTTTTAAAAACCACTTATTTGTGTATATGATTAAAATTTTCCAGATATATAAAAAATACGAATACATTGCTGTTATCAACTTTTCTTAAATTTTGTTCACTTTATCTCTCCTGAAGTGACTTGACAAGTACATTTTTTATAAAATTTGTAATTGTCTGGTGTGAACAAAGTGGACAATAGAGATTTGCCAAATGTATACAATGTGTTAATTATTAAGACATTTCACTTTAACATACATATGATTACAGAATAGATTCTTTAGTGAAGTTACTAAGATTCTAACTACTTATTTGCCTGTTTGCTATGTAGAATATTTGAATACTGAGTAAATGCTCTAGCTGGTGGCTATTTCTCCTTAAAAACCAGATATACTTCTCTTTACTTATTTATTTATTTTCAAAATTTAGTTCTTTTATTACAGTTTTCATCTACTGTTTGGCATTTCAAGTAAAACTCTCTTAGGTTCCAAAATTTATGGAAAGGTAGTAGTGTATGACTCAGAGACCTCAGAGAATTTGAAAGGAAAAACTCAGTAAAGTTTTTTTGTTTTTGTTTTTAGTGGGTTGACTTTTTCCACAGAAATAGCGGCAGCTCTGTTAACAGGTCAATTTTGTGATGTGATTCTGTGAGCTATTTCTAGGAAACAGCTCTCGTGATTCTGATCCTTGTGACATAAATGAAGAGGTAAAAGGGGTATTAGAATGTTGATTATAGTAATTAACTCTGATAATTAAGAAAATATAGGAATGCCTTCATATCCACAAAATTACTTGCTACAATTTTAATTGGGGTTGCATTGAAACTATATATCAAGCTAGGAAGACTGACATTTTGACAATATGGAATCTTCCTATCTATGAACATCGAATATCTCTCCATTTATTTAGTTTCTCTTTGATTCATTCATCAGAATTTTGAAGTTTTCTACAGAGATCTTCCTTTACATATTTTGTTAGATTTATACTTAAGTATTTCATTTTAGAGGGGTGCTGATATAAGTGGTATTGTGTTTTTAATTGCAAATTCTACTTGTTCATAGATGATGTATAGGAAGGCAATGTACTTTTGTATATTAACCTTGTATTTTGAAATCTTCCTATACTTATTACTTAATTCCAGGAGTTATTTATTTTTATTTTTTTGGATTTTCTACATAAATTATTATGTGAAAAAAGACAGTTTTGTTTTTCCCTTCCCAATTTGTGTGTCTTGTCTTGTCTTGTCTTGTCTTGTCTTGTCTTGTCTTGTCTTGTCTTACTGCGTTAACTAGTACTTCAAGTATGAGGTTGAAAAGGAATGGTGGGAGTGGACACCCTGGCCCTGTTTCTGATCTTCAAGTTTCTCACCACTAAGTATAATGTTAGCTAGGTTTTTTGGTAGATATTCTTTATCAAGTTGAGGAAGATCCCCTTTATTCCTAGTTTACTGAGGGCTTTTATTATGAATGGGTGTTGGATTTTTGTCAAATGCTTTTTCTACATCTACTGAAATCATCATGTGAATTTTCTTTTTTAGCATGTTGATGTAATGGATTACAGTATTGAGATTCAGATGTTGAACCAACCTATATACCTGGGGTAAATCCCACTAGGTCATGGTGTATAATTCTTCTCATATGTTGTTGGATTAAATTTGCTAACATTTTGCTGAGGAATTTTGCATCTAGGTTCATGAGATATATTGATCTGTAGTTTTCTATTCTTGTAATGTCTTTGTATCATTTTAGTATTAGCATAATGCTGGCCTAGTAGAATGAGTTAGGCAATATTCCCTTTGCTTCTATCCTGAAAGAGATTGTAGAGAATTGGTAAAATTTCTTCCTTACATATTTGGTAGAATTCACCAGTGTACCCATTTGTGCATGGTGCTTTCTGTTTTGGAGGTTATTGACTACTGATTTAATTTCTTTAATAGATATAACCTTGTTCAGGTTGTTAATTTCTTCTTGTGTGAGTTTTGATAAATTGTTACAGGTTTACCCAAAATAAAGGAACACAGACCCACCTCTCCTGTGAAAGGAATGGCAATATCACATTCAGAGAAGAACATGTGAAATGAGAGCTCTTGTTGTAGCCATCTTGGAAAATACAATCTAATTAAATTTAGAGATATTTGTATGCCTCCATAATCCTAACTTTCAGTGATTTAACATAAAAAAAAATTACTTCTTCCTTTTGCTCTGGGTTCAAGGTTAGTGAATGGTTGTTACCTTAGCATAACCTAAGTATTTCTGACTGATATATATATATATATATATATATATATATATATATATATATAGTTTAAAGGATCAATTATATCTACACTATTTTAAAGGACATTTAGTAGCCTATGTAATTATTTTTTCTCCACAGGTAGCAATTTTTGATTCTTCTAGAATATTCTTTTTGAATTTATCTTCATGTCTCTAAATATCATGCTTGTATTGCTACTTCTTGTTTTCTCAGTTTTAGGCATTATCTGTTGATTTTTCCACTAAAGACAATGAGGATTTACCTTTCTTTAATTTCCTTCCCCAAACACATAAATATGTATTCCCAGCCCTCATTCTTTTAATAAAGTTGTATTATAATTTTGTTCAGATCAATATATTAGTAAATATTATATTATATTACATATTATATTATGTTATTTTATATTATAGACTATGTATACTACTGAGATCTAAGCCACGTAGTAAACTATGATTACTTTTCCTTTCTGCAGCACTTTTAATTTTGGAAAAACTTTCCCACAAATGGAAAAGTGCATGCAAGTATACAATTCAAAGCAAACAATTATGTAACAATCAACCAAGTTAAGATAAAATATTGTAATTATTTCACTTACACATCTCTTTCTTATTTCTAAAAATAACCATTATATTAATAGTGATAATCACATCTCTGCTTTGCTCTGTGATTTTTGCCATCTAATATGCATTCATAAACACTAAGCCTCTAGTCTTGCCTGTTTTTGAATTTTATATGAATGTAATTACATATTTATTCTTTCATGTCTAGCTTCTTTTGCTCAACATTATGTTTGTGAAATTCATCTATATTGTTTTGTGTAGCTGCCATTTGTTAATTTTTACTGAAACATATTATATTATTTCATTTCATGAATATATTTCAATTTCTTTATCCACTCTATTGTCAATATACATTTAGGTTGTTTCTTAGTTTTTACTATTGTCAATAACATCATTAGGAATATTCATTACATGTTTTCTGGCGCATGTATGCATACATTTCTATGGGCCATATTTCTGTGGGTGGAAGTACTGGGTCATAGAATATCTATGTCTTCAATGACAAACTGTCTTCTTAATTGGTTGGATCAGTTTATGCTTCCACCAGTATTTTGTGTAAGTTCTTGTTACTCCATATCTTTGCCAATATTTGGTATTGTTAATCTTTGAAATTCTAGCCAGTCTATGGGGTGTGAAATGGTTTAGTTTGAATTTCCTAACTAACAATAAAGTTGAATACCTTTTCTTATGTTTATTGGTTTTGAATTTTCTCTTTTTTGATGTGCCTGTTCAGGACTTTTGTCCATTTTTAACTGGACTGTTTTCCCTTTATATTTTGATTTGGAAGAACTATTTTTATTGCAGTATAATTGACATATAACATTAGATTACTTGCAACAATGCAATATAATGATTCAATATTTGTATATATTGTGAAATGATCACTGCAATAAGTCTAGTTAACACCCATCAACATACATAGTTACAATTTTTTCTTTTAATAAGGATTTTTAAGATCTATTGTCTTAACAACTTTCAAATATACAATACAGTATTAACTATATTCACCGTGTTGTACATTACATCTTCATGACTTATTTATTTAAATAAATATTTTATATATTCTGAATAAGACTTTGGTTGGTTACGTATGTTGCAAATAGTCCCATTGTGATTTGTATTTTTACTATCTTAGTGTTATCATTTAATGAACAGTAGTTCTTAATTATAATATAGTCCAATTTATTGATAATTTCTTTGATAATAAGTGGTTTTTACAAATGAAACATTTCCCAATACAAGATCATGAAAATATTATCCTAAATTATTTTGTGATAGCCTTTCTTTTTTAACTTTAGTATATAACCTATCTTCCTTTGATTTATGTGTTTGGCATGTGGCAGACATCAAGTTAAATTTTTTTTCCATGTCAATAACCAATTGTTCTAATATCTTTTCCCCTCTTTTAATTAAATTTTTTATTGTTGACATACAATATTATATTAGTTTTATGTGTACAACATAACAATTAGACATTTATATAACTTACAAAGTAATTATCTTGATGAGTCTAGTACCCATCTGACATCATACTTTGTTATTACAATATTATTGACTATATTTCCTATGCTGTACTTTATATCCTCATGACTATTTTCATTTAAAAATTTTTAATTAAAATATAACAACATACAATATAATATTAGTTTCAAGTGTACAGCATAGTTATTCCACATTTATATACCTAAAGTGAAGCAGATGTAATGTACAGCAAAAAATATATAGTCAATAATATTGTAATAATATTGTATGGTGTCAGATGGTCCTAATACCTTTTACTAAAGACTGTGCAAAGTTGCCATGGTCATAAATTACAATACCCCTATATACATGGGTCTGTGTCTAGGCCTCTTATTTATTCCATTGTACTATTTGTAAGTCTTCATTTTCAGTAGAGTAGTCCTCCTTCCTTTTTCTTCTACTTTAAAGCTGTCTTGGTTATTCTTGGTTGTTTGTATTTCCATATAAATTTTATTTTATTATCTATTTATTTTTTTAAATTATTTTTTATT